>NC_063350.1:21585574-21623044 GCF_021869965.1 Rhincodon typus | reverse complement strand
ATCTGCAGTTCTTACTATCTCTAAACCCATCACCAATGTTGCTTTTTACTCATTTTCTTGATTTGATTTCCTTTGGCATTAGATTTATTGAAACCAGCAACCTGCTTTTTGAAAGGTCTCAAAGCTATCTGCATTTTACCACAGATTGTCAAAATTTGATGAAATATGTATGAAGGGAGAAAAAAATACACATGGAAGGGACGTAATACATTCTGTTAGGCATAGGAAGAGACAAAATTGTACAGAGGGTTTTAGTCTCTGAATGGTATGTTGCCTACCTCATGCCAGGGTCAGGGATGTCTCAGAGCGGCTGCAGGGCACTCTGAAGCAGGAGGGTGAACAGCCAGCAATCATAGTACATGTCAGTACCAGCGAGGTCCTGCACCCAGATTGCAGACAGTTAGGTGGTAGATTGAAGAGGAAGACTGCTCCGGTTGTAAACTAGATTACTTCCAGTGCTCCATGCTGAGTATAGGAAGATAGGTCAGATGAACACATAGCTAAAGGGATGGTGTAGAAGAATGGGCATCGGACTTTTGGATCATTCAGACAGCTTCTGGGGTAGGTGGGATGGGTTGCACCTGAACCGGGATGGGTCCAATATCCTTGCTGGGAGTTTGCTTGTGCTGTTGGGAGGTTTTAAACTGATTTTGCTGGGTTTTGTAAAATCAGAAGCAAGGTCCTAGGAATACTAGGACATCGAGCAGGTGGAAAAGACATGGATATGATAAGGCACATAGAAGGTCCAGAAAACTAAATTGCATCTATTTTACAGCAAGGAGCTTGACTGATAAGGTGGATGAACTTAGAGCATTGATCAGCACATTGGAAAATGATATCATTGCAATCACTGAGACATGATTGAAGGAAGGGCAGGACTGACAGCTCAACATTCCAGGATATAGAATTTTTGCTACAGTAATGAGGGAAGATGTCCTACAAGGCTCGTCAAATGAGGTCTTCTGGGTTGAATTTAGAAATTTAAAAAGGAGCAATTACTTTGCTGGGATTATACTACGGGCCTCCTAAAAATCAGAAGGAGATAGAGGAGCAAATATGTAACATGACTCCAGACCCACAGCAATGTGGTTGACTCTGAACTGCCCTCTGGGAAATTAGGGATGGGCAATAAATGCTGCCTAGCCAGCGACACCCTCATCCCATTAATGAATAAAGAAAACACAAAACAAAATCATATCACAGAAAGGTGTGAGAAGAATAAGGTTACAATTGTAGGGTATTTCAACTTTCCCAACATAAACTGGGATCATTTTAGAGTGAAAGGATTAAATGGGGAGGAATTTTGAAGGTGTATCTCGGAGAGCTTTTTATTCCATCATGGAGATAGTCCTTTAAGAAATGGGGCAATGCTCGACCTAATCAGAGGGATTGAAGCCAGTCATGTGGTTGAAGTGTTAGTGGGCTAGTAGTTTGGGGATAGTGGCAATCCCTCTAAGTTTCAAAGTCATGATGGAGAGGATAAGGAGAGTGCAGAAGTGTCTACGTTTTTTGTGTGGAGAGTGGTGGGAGAGGAGACCAATTGCAATATCATTAGACAGGATCTGGCAAAAAGAGACTGGGAGCAGCTACTTGTTGATAAGGGTGCATTTAGAAAGTGGGAGCCTTTTAAAAGTAGTATAGTGAGAATTCAGAGCCTGTGTGTTTCTCTCAGAGTGAAGGGCAATGGCAGCAAACACAAGGAACCCTGGATATTAAAGTATATTGAGAGTTTGATAAAGGAAAATAACAAAGCATAAGACAGGTACAGCACATTAAAAACAGAGGAGGCCCATCAATAGTATAATGTGCATGGAGGGGGGATCTTAAAAAAGTAACTAGGAGGGCAAAGAAGGACCATGAATTATTTTTGCAAGATGGGATATAAAAAACCCCAAGGATTTTTCTAAGTATATTAAGAGTAAGAGGATTACTAGGGAAAGACTGGGACATTTTAGAGACCAATGGGGCAATCTGTGCATGGACCCAAAGGATGTGGGTGAGGTCTTGAATGAATATTTCTCATGTGTATTCACAAAGGAGAAAGACATTGCAGCCAGGGATTTCAGTTTGGATGTTGAGGTTCTAATTTATGTTAAGATTAATAGAGAGGAGGTATTAGATGTTTTAGTGGGCATAAAGGTGCATAAATCCTCTGGACCTGATTAGGTGTATCCCAGGCTGCTACAGAAATTAGAGGAGGAGATTGCAGGGGCCCTGGCAGAGACATTTAATACTTCACCGATTACAGGTGAAGTGCCAGATGACTAAAGGACAGCTAATATGGTTCCATTGTTCAAGAATGGTAGCAGGAATAGGCCAAGTAATTACAGACCAGTTAGTTTTATGTCAGTGGTAGAGAAATTATTGGAAGAAATTCTAAGGGACAGGATTAATCAACACTTGGAAAGGGAGGGATTGATCAGAAATTGTCAGTATGGATTTGTTACAGGAAGATCCTGTTTGACTAATGAGTTTTTTGAAAAGGCACCCAAATATATTGATGAGGGTACTGTGATTGATATGGTTTACGTGGACTTAAGATCTTTGACGAGGTCTCACATGGAAAGCTGATCCAAAAGGTGAGAGCCCATGGGATCCAAGGCAAGTTGACAAACTGGATCCAAAACTGGCTTACAAATTGGAGGCAGAGGGTGATGGTGGAGGGATGGTTGTTGAGATTGGAAGCCTGTGACCAGCAGCATATCACAAGGATTGGTGTTGAGACCCTTGCTGTTTGTTACATACAATAATGATTTGAATGTGAATTTAGAAGAATAACTGGTAAGTAGATGACATGAAAAGTGGTGGATTTGTTGATAGTGAGGAGGAAGTCTCAGGCTGATATTGAGCAGAGCAATGGCAGATGGAATTGAATCCAAATAAGTGCAAGATGATGTATTTGGGAGGTGTATTAGGGAAGAACATACACAATGAATAGTAGGTTCCTAGGGTATACTGAGGAACAAAGGGACCTTAGTATACAAGACCATAGATCCCTGAAGGCATCAGCACAGGTAGAAAGAGTAGTGAAGACAGCATACGGGATACTTGCCTTCATTAGTTAGAGTGTAGAATTCAGGAACAAGGAAAGCATTGGCTAGGCTGCAGTTGGAATGCTGTCCTAAGTTCTGGTCGCCATACTATTGGAAGAATGTGAGTGCACTGGAGACAGTACAGAGGAAATTCACCAGGATGCTGGCCGAAATGGAAAGTGTCAGTTATGAGGTCAGACTGGATAGGCTGGGTTTGTTTTCCCTGTAACAGAGGAGGCTGGTTGGGGAATCTGATTGAGGGACACAAAATTATGACTGGAATGGACAGGGTAGACTGTGAGAATCCTTTCCCCATTGTAGATGCGTTAAAGACTAGAGGGCATAAGTTTAAAAAGTGAGGAGAAATTGGTTTAGAGGAAATCTGAGGGAAGCTTTTTCTCACCCGGGTGGTAGAAATGTAGAACCCACTGCCTGAGATGGTGGTAGAGGCAGGTGCCCTCACAACATTTACAAAGCATCTGAACGAGTACTTAAAATGCCAAGGCACAGTAGGCTATGGACCAAAGGCAGGTAAATGGGATTAGTGTAGTTTGGTGATTGTTGGTCAACATAGGCATGGTGGGCTGAAGCACCTGGTTCTATGCTGGATGACTCTACGACTCCTTTTGACTAACTTATACAGCCATAGGCCATATCAAATTTAACTAGTTGTTGCAAAGCACGAGTCTATTTGTAAGTTTGTTGTTGAATTATGGATGATATTTTCAAGGCCATATATATTGCCCATCCAAATTTGGCCTGAGAGTTCAGATATTCCAGGATTTCCCTTCCTGGTGATAGGAAACAAGAAACATAGAACAGTACAGCACAGGAACAGCCCCTTTGGCTCCCCATGTCTGTGCCAAAAGAGCATCACATGGCTGGGGGTGTTGATAAAGCAAGCTCGAAAGTGCCATTCTCATTAATTTCAGCCCACTATTTACTCCAAAGTAGTCCTGTATGATCCAACTTCCAATTAGCTGTAGCATAAAAGGGACAGTGAGCAGATGAGGCACAATGCAGGCAACACTGCTAAGGGAAGGAGGAGGGAGAGAAGGACTCTGAGAAAGAGCCTATTTCACTTTTGAGAGCACATCTGTTCCCAAATTTAAGCAACGGACAGACAGAGCATCAGGTGGATGACACTGTCAGTGGCTGTGAAGGTGATGTGGCCATGGACACATGTGTTAGACTCCTTCCACGACAGATCAGATTATATTTACAACTTCTGCCAGTTTGTCATCCAATGTGATGCAAGGTTGTTCATTGAGCTCTATGTTCCAAGACAGCTGAATGTATTGCTGCTGCACAACGCTGTCAAAGTGGTCCAAGCAAATGCATAAATTACACCAGAAATTAAGAGTCCAGGAGGGTATACCAGGAGAAAAGCACCAGTCATACCTAAAAAATTAGGTGTCAACCTGGTAAAGCAGCACAACAGCACTACTTGTAGCAGGAGGGCTCAAGGATTCAACAACCAATGAATCAGATCTAAGCTTTGCAGTCCTTAGACAACTAATCGTGAATCATGGTACACAATAAATCAACTCATTGAGGGAGGAAGCTCCACAATTATCCCCATCCCCAATAAAGGGATAGTCTCGCACATCAGTGCAAAAGATGAGACTGAAACATTCACAATAATCTTTTAGCCAAAAATGCTGGGTGGATAATTGAACTTAGCCTTCTCCAGAGGTCATCAGCATTAGAGATGCCTGGCTTCAGCCAATTCAATTCACTACATGCGATAGCAAGAAACAGTGGGAAGCACTCGATACTGCAAAGGCTGTGGACGCTGACAACAGTCCAGCAATAGTACTGAAGACTTGTGCACCAGAACTTGCTGGACCTCTTGCCATGAATTTAATCATATGAATTTAATCATTTCTTATCCTTGTAGAAATTACAGAAAACTTCAAACTTATAAATATAATAAAATCTGAACCATACACAGAATGGTAGGGAATGAAATCCAATTGCGCACATATAAATTCACTGAATCTTTGTTTTCAGCAGGTCATCATGTTCACTGGAACGTAAGTCAGAGACATAGCACCATAGAAAGTGCATCTGGACATGCAGAAGAATAGTGTGGTGAAGGCAGGGATGGTTAGAAAACAGTGAAAACATTACTTGAATAAATGAAAGCATGCACTTATTGCATACTTCATTATTAATAAAGTTGTAGTCTTGCAAGATGGGAAAACCAATTCTGTGCTCAGTTATTCATGGAATTTATAAAGACTTGCATAATCAGACAGAGGCAAAGAGCTCTGTTGTGCTGTGAGATTCTAGGATGCATGCCACATTGAGGATATTATTGGTCTAGACATTGGGCTAGAGTGGGACATTTTGCAGGATGACCCATTAAACCTTTCTCCTGACGCTACAGCTCAATTTTTTTTTTGTGCTG
Source organism: Rhincodon typus (assembly GCF_021869965.1). Taxonomy (NCBI): domain Eukaryota; kingdom Metazoa; phylum Chordata; class Chondrichthyes; order Orectolobiformes; family Rhincodontidae; genus Rhincodon; species Rhincodon typus. The sequence goes on along the minus strand of NC_063350.1, from coordinate 21,617,599 downwards.
AAGGTTCCTGGAACATTTCATCAAATAGTGTTGAATAATAGGATCAACAGTCTATCCTCTTCAGCAAGAATTCAGCTAAGAATTGAGAAAGGGATGGAGGAATTGGGGTGAGTCCGAGTCAAACTAGCCACAGAAAGAATCAGAAAAAAGACTAGATTATGAGAGAGACAGAAAACACAAACAGAAGTAAGAAAAGAATTAAACATTTTAAAAATCACTGGGAACAATTTACTACCTGCATGGATGAATGACAGTTTAAATCATTCTCTTTCTGAGTTGGAGTGATGGAGTGGCTTGCAGGAACATGAATCTTAGAATGAAAAAGGTGCTTACACTGTTAAGTACCAAGCCTCACTGTTGCCACAAATTTAAGTGACAGTTATGTACAACTGCAGCACTTGATTGAGGTAGAGCTCACATTTCATGATGCTAATGGTGGAGCAGTGAGTAACATCCAGCAACTTGTGGAAATTTACAATTCACAGGTCTCTCTTCCTCACCACAAATTGCTCAATGATTTTTGCTCATAAGCTTTTGTTTGCAGTAAACATCCTTTCAGCTTGGCAGCAAATGCTTGAGCTCTATATGGAGGAAATGGAATAATGATAGTCTTACTTTATCAACACTATCAAGCAGATGACAATACATAAAAGCTAAATTGATATTGAGTTCTCAATATACATGGAGTTCTCCAATGGTGGCCATCTTGCTGATCCAAACATTGCTCCCCTAGATCTTAAGCAGTCAGGAAACATCTAGCAGCAATACAATTCACTCTATATTTAACATGGGGAATATCTCAAGGTGCGTCACATGCATTAGGTTCCCCTTGTCCGGGAAATTCTATGCAGTAAAGTTGTGTAAGAAACAGCAGATTACAAATGACACTAGATGCACAGGCAGAAATGGATCCCTCCCCAAAATGTACTAAAAGAATTCTAAAACTTATTCCCCAGCCATACTGCAAAACATGTATAAATTTACAGCCATAATTTGAATGCATTTTAGGTCAGACAGATGACCCAGATGTGTCATTTTGACCTTGACACCAGATTTAAACTTTAAAAAAATTAACACTAGTATGAACTCGGAAACGCTTCATAGTAATGTGAAATGAAAAGAGAAATTGCCGGTAGTTGTCACAAGATTCGGTAGCACCTGTGAAAAGCAAAACAAAGTTAATCAGGTTGATGACTTTTAATCAATTACCATATGTTTTGCAGAAAGGAAAACAGGCCTTAGTGTCCTCAAGCAAACATATAACAAACACTCAAAGGGTCTTGTCCCTACATCTGGGCTGAAGTCCCACTTGTTCTGGATATCTGTCTTAAAAGGCTGAACAGGTTGATCAAATTATTTTTCTAATACAAACTCTACAATCAAAGCAAATGCACTGTGGAGAAAACATGTCTTGTTTAAAATACTGACTACGAAAATGTTCAGCAGGTTCCTGTTTTTATTTTTCTTCATTTCAGTTGTTTACGAGAGCTAATGTCAATTGATGGTCTTAATCATAAGTTAGAGATCCTTTAGCGCTTAAAATGGCCAAAACCTGTTTTGGATTGTATCCTTAGCTCTCAGCTAGACAATTCAAACCTCTGTTGAAGCTGATGCTATCCAATAGCTACGAGCATAGAACAAAATCATCAACTTGAAACTCAGGTTTAATTTGTTATTTGTGACCCAGAAATCAAAATGTTCTTGAGCTTCAGGTTTGAATATTAAAACTTACATTCCAAATGCCTTTGAAAAAAATCCCCTAAATCATTTAACATATTGTATGATTCTTTACTTAAGCAAACAATTAAACCTCATTGTTAAAGAACGGTAATGGATTTGAAAGGGTTAACGTTGAACACTTCATTAAGTTCCAACCAATCTGTAGTGTCGTATTGACTTAGGTAGGACAAGGAAAAGCAATCTTGTGGGTTGCAGACTGATATCCACAGGTCTCCCAGTAGTCATAACAACAATGTTTAACAAACAAATGTAATTTATACCAACACATGAAATAGGAGCAGAAGTAGGCCATTCAGCCCCAAAAGCCTGCTCTGCCATTCAATAAGATCGTGGCTGATTTGCTGTGCTTTGAATCCCACATTAACATTTACCCCCATTAACTCTGATTCTCTTGACTGAGAAGATTGAATACACCTCCACCTGAAAAATGACCCCCTCCTCAATCACTTTTGGAGGCAGAGACTTCCAAAGTCTCACAGAGGACAAAAGAAGAAGTTGCCCTCATCTCTGTCCTGAAGGGCAGTCTTTAATTTTTAACCATAATCTGGACTCACCCTCAAAAGAAAACATCCTTTTCATGTTCACTTAGTCAAGGCATTTCAGGATCATACACACTTCATGGGGAAACAATGGCCTAGTGATATTGTTGCTGGATTAGTAATGCAGAAACCCAGGTAACGTTCTGGGCTCTGGGGTTTGAAGCCCACCATGACAAATGGTGAAATTTGAATTCAGCAAAATTTTAAAATTAAAAGTTTAATGATGACCGTGAACCAGTTGTTGTAAAAGCCCTTCTCATTCACTAATGTCATACAAGGAAGGAAATATCCAAAGACCAGGTCACAGCAATCCAGTTGACTCTTAACTGCCCTCAGAAATGGCATTACATTAAATACAATGAAATATTCAGTAGAACCAAGAGAATATATCATAATAAACTGGAGACTTTAAATAATAAATTGCTGCAAAGTTCTACTAATTTCACTTCACAAAGCATTGAACGTTGTTAAAATATATCCAGCTAAAGACTTCAGGTACCAACAATCCAAGAGGGAAGTGAAGTTTAGTTGACTGTGATAACAGCTATTGATTTCTTTTGAGTAAAATCAGAACCCCTAACATGAAAGCTACAATTTCTATTCAAGTTAAAGCAAAGGGAGCTACATTGATTGAATTCTCTATTTAACATCTCATGATCCTTTTGCATCTGATTTCCGGTGCTTTAATAGTGGTCAAGGTTGGGTAAGAGGTAATTGTGCTCAGAAATGATAACTGGACAACCTGAAAAGAATTACAAACATACATGACTCGTGCATGATATGTATGATCCAAAATAACCAGGTTCACCCAACTCTCTTGTTCAGTTAAATGATAGTGGACCATTTTGGGCGAATAAAAGTCACAGGAGTTTTTAAAATCTGTGGAATTTAACTAAATTGTGTGAAAACCAAACTGACAGTGTAGCACTTTACTCAGATCCAATGATTTACATAAACCCTTACCAGTTGAGCCTCTACTATATTCAGTGTTGGAATTTCATGCATTCATTCTTGGGAGTGGTGTATTTTATTGTCAATAGCCAGCACACAGAAATGTGAGAACGATTACAGCATCTGTTTTAAAAATCTGTTAGAAATTCTTGCATTAAACATTATCTCCTGAACAATTCTTGCTACCTTCAAAATTTCATTAGGATATTTTATGAAATTTTTGAGAACCAAGACAAGAATAACTGCATTATACTTCCAATTCAGTAAGTAATAGCTTTCCCACAACTGTGACTTGGAATCTATCTACCCTGGTAGCCGTGTAGGAATCTCTGCTGAGATACCACTTTACAGGTACTTCCATTTAGTAGGGAATGCTGAATTCCTTTTCAAAACATCATTAAATGTACAATGCTGTCAGGGAAATGTCTATTTGTAAGTACATGAATGACTACACCTGATCAAGGATAGAAATAATATTTAAAGACCAGATTCACCAAGTTGCAAGCCACAAAATGAAGATAAAATGTTAGCATATGAAGGATACAGAATTGCATATGGCAAAATGAAGTAAAATAATGACTTCTATTTATATAGTGCCTTAAATTCATGAACCGATTCAAGGTACTACACATGAGCACTATAAAACAAAATATGATATCAAGGTATGTAGTGTCTAAAGGAAGGAAAGTATTATGGAGAGTTGCAGGGAGGATCATACAGAGCTTAAGGCTCTGCAACTGAAAACAGCCACTAATGGCACAGCACTTAAAATGGGAGATGCACAAGAGGAGAGATCAGAACTGTGTATGTATCCTACGTAGTTGTGGGAATCAAGAAGACAATTACAGAGATATTGAAGAGCAAGACAAGCATCCACTCCCTCCACCACCGCGCTTTAGTAGCAGCAGTGTGTACCATCAACGAGAAGCACGACAGAAATTCACCAAAGATCCCCATATAGCACATTCCAAACCTACAACCACTCCCATCTAGAAGGACAAAGGCTGCAGCCACCACCACCTGCAAGTTCCCCTCCAAGCCAGTCACCATCCTGACTTGGAAATATTGCTTTTCCTTCAGTGGTGCTGGGACAAAATCCTAGAATTCCCTCCCTGAGGGAATTGAGGATCACCATATGGCACGTAGACCGCAGTGATTCAAGAGGACAGCTCACCACCACCTGATGGGCAGCTGGGGATGGGCAATAAATGCTGGCCAGCAAGCGACTGCACATCCCATGAGTGAATAAGAAAAACTATAGAATTTTGAAACAAGAATGAGTATTTTAAAATCGAGATACTGCACGACTGGGAACCGATACAGATTAATGTGCACAGGGATTGCAGGGGAACAGGCATTGCAGCAAATTAAGTCATGGGAAGCAGAATTTTGGATAACTTTATGTTTGTGGGCTTTAGAGTGTGGGTCACCAGGCAGGAGTGTATTGGAACAGTCAAATCCTGAGCTAACAAAGGCACGGATGAGAGCAGCTAATGAGTCATAAAGTTGTGCAATCATACAGCACAGAAGAGGCTCTTCAGCCCATCGAGTCTGCATAGACCTATCTACAGGAAACACACTTTCCAGCACTTGGTTTTTAACCTTGACTATTATGACATTTCAAGTGCTGTCCCACATACATGTTAAAGGTTGTGAGGTTTCTCACCTCTGCTGCCCTCCCACACAGTGCATTCCAGATTCCCTCAATCCTCTCTGCTCTAAAGAAGACAACCTGAGTCTACCCAGCTTCTCTACATCGATTTTAAAAAGCTCCAATTCAGGCAACATCCTGGTGCTGACCCTAAGCAACTGAGACTGAGGTGAAGTTTTGGAATATTACAAAGGTGGACATGTGTCTTAGTAAAGTCATAAATCTGCCTTCATAAGTCCATCTCAGGACAAAATGTATCGCCAAGGTTGCAAACAGATTTGTTATTTCCGTATCATTGCCAGGGAGAGGGAAGGATTCAGTCACAGAGAAATAGAATTTGGAACGGGGTATGAAAACATCAGCTTGAGTGTTTGCAATCTTTAACTGAATAAATTGGTGCTCATCGTGTACTGGATATTGGAGAAGCATAAAAGGGTTAGTAAATACTCAAACATCAAAGAACGAAAATTAAATGAATGAAGGTGACTTTGCATACTATTGCACTTATCATCTGAGAGAGTGACATGGATAAAAAGTAGTGTGAAAAAATATTTATCAAAATAAATACAATTACAAACTGTATATAAAAACACAACATTATTTAAACCATCACATAATTGGGATAAATTACAACTGTACTTATCAACTAATTGATCAAAGAGGACAGAAATAAGGCCTGAGTTTGTGAAACAATGTGTATTGAAAATGTTTCTATGCACAAACTATAAAAATGCATTCTGAACATATTCCAACTCTGTCAGAATAATCAGAAAAAAACTGAGTAAAACATTTTCAATTGTGACACACAGTCATCACACAAACACTTATCCCAAATCTTCACATCTAACATTATCTCAGAACAACAGATGACTCTGTTCACTGGTGCAATTGGCCATAGCAGAGCTTGGTTTCAAACTTATTTCTGACTGCAAGTATTGTTCAACTGTGCAAGTTAATGATCCTCACTTAAACTTACTTTGTCTTCAAGGGAAATGAATTTCAGATGATTTATAGCCACTTTTTTGAAGCAACTGTTGCCCAAAACAGAATTACACATTGTAATTATCACCTACAAATGTAACACAACTTTATCAGAATGCATATTGAGGGATTTTGCTGCCTGTACATGTTACTGTGCTTTACTTCTTCCTTAATTTTGCCCATACAATTATCCTGTTTGATTTAGGATCTGGTGTGAGCTCTCAAAGTGGTTGGTGCGTGTGATGGTTGAAGTGCAGGTTCATTAGTTGGGTGTTTCAGTCCTAGTGTGTATAAGGCTTGGATTGACCACAATTTGTTTGATAAATTTGAAAATTTGTTATTCCAGAGAAGCTACCCACAGAATCAGAATCACAGAATTGTTGTTGTGCAGAAGAAAGCCATTCAGCCCATCATATCTGCATCGACCTCTGGAAGATCATCATGAATTAATGCCATTTCCCAGCCCTTTCCCAATAATGTTGTGCATTATTACTATTTAAATTATCATCTAATGCTGTCTTGAACGCCTTGATTGAACTTGCTTTCACCACTCCTCTAGGCAGTGTATTCCAGACCTGAACCTCTACTCTGCATGAAAAAGCTGCTTCTTGCATCACTTTTACTTCTCTTGCAATTCATTTGAAATCTGTTCACTTTCATACTTGATCCATTTCCAAACAGGAACAGTTTCTCCCGGTCTACTCCTATCCAAATCTCTGATGGTTTTAAAATCTTCAATCAAACTTCCTTTACCACTCCAATGAAAACAATCTCAACTTCTCTAAACTATCTTCATAGCTGAAGTTTCTCATTCCTGGAACCATTCTTGCAAGCCTCTTCCGAACTCTTTCCAAAACAATCACATTCTTCCCAGAGTTTGGCCTCAGGGCTGTACACAATATTTCAGGTGAGGTCTAATTAGTGTTTTATACAGGTTCTATTCTATCACCTTTAATACACACATACACCCAGGTCTCACTAATTCTGCACATGCTTTCAAGTACTACCCTTTATATTATATTGTTTCTCCTTGTTCTTTCAAGCATATCACCTCATTTCTCTGTACTGAAGGTCATCTGCCCATTTCACTGACTTGTCAAAGTCCTTTCAAAGTCCTGCACTGTCCTTCTCACAACTTACAATATTCCCAGTTGAAAATGCTTCTAAATTTAAAATGTTTTATAAAGTTTATCATTTTATACCTTTCAGTAACATCTTTGGATTCACTACCGTCTTAACAAATTTCACCCCTAAAATGTTTTCTTGTGGTGAATGGGTAGCCTGCAGAAAAAAACATTGGTCTGAATGTAAAACAAGCTATTGATTCGGATTGCCAGAGGCAAATTTCACCCCACTGTATCCCTCAACTGTTACAGGTATTTTATTCAGATGCAGTTCAGAGGGAATAATGCATTATTGTAAGTGTGGTCTTCCAGCCAAGAAATGAAACTTAAACCACATCTACATGATCTCACTGCAATATTTAAAGAATATCAGGAAGCTCCAGCCATCGTAACTCCTTTCATCCAATTATATGAAAAACAGGTCATTTGGTTGTTCATTTGCTGTTTGTGGGTCATAGTTTAATTTTTTTTGTGTCTAAATAACTAATTTGTCTAACCCTAGTCTTCCAGAAGCCATCCATTATGATTTTCTTGTAGTCTTCAACTGTGGCAGTGTTCAGTAGCCTTTGACTAATGCAAATATAAGAATTGACAGGCCAAGCAGAGACAAGCACAGGAATTCCAAGAGGCCTGGTTCTCCACTAAGGAGGCCCTCAACAAACACACAGCTAGGCCCTATATACACTACACTGCGAAGGAAAACCAGAAGTGAGGTAACCCAGCTCAATGGACACCAGAGTTTAAATAACAGGCAGGAAAACACAACAGTGTTTCATTGGACGCTGCACTGATGATGTTACCCAGCAGGGTAATGAAACTTCTGTGGAACAATAAACTAGCTTGGCGAGCCAGCCAACCACAACATCCACAACCTGAGCTACAAATCTACTCAAAAACCTTAGGTAAGAATTCAGGAAAATATTCAGTAACCAGGTAACATTCAGCAATGTGCATAATCCATTGTCTGTGGCTCCATTCCGTCTGTACATCCACAAAGTTAAAATCCCTTTCGATATCCACTGTTTTTAGTAATAACACAGTGTCTGAGTAGTATATGTGTACCTGTCACTGTTCAGTATAACTTTGTGTTAGCCAAAAATATTATGGGAATAGGACAAATTACATGGAGTCACATGGTAGATAACGCATCATCACAAAAAGGTGGAACAAACTGAAAGAGATAAATATCCTGTTCCTGTTTTTATCTTCTGATATTCTCTGTCTCCAAGAGAAGTACAAAAATAAGTCCTATTTCATTTAAAGTTGCAGTGCTGCGCTGAGCCACAGTTGACTTGGCCAGTTAGCTAGATAGCATATCAGCCAAGCATTGCACAGCTTCAAAATGAAACACCAAGCAACTCAGCAGACTGCACACAGCTTATAACTATTATGTCCTGCTCTATAGCCTGAAATTTGCAAAACCCCAAAACAGTAACAAGGGGTAAAAATATTGCCTGAACTATCACAGGGAAGGTAGACATTACTGAAGGATTTTCTAGCGATTCATGATGTGCAAGATGCTAAGGTCAGTACCTGTTCTATGAGATGGCAGTCTGGCAATGCACAAAGCTTTGCATCAGGGACAAGTAGTTGTTCTTGGCCTATGCATACAGCTCAGAGTTGGTGCAGTTAGTTGTGAGATTTTGATATGGCGTTCTCATAGGGCTTCAGCTGTGTTACAGGGCAGCATCTAATGCGCTTATAATGCTCACTAGTATGTCTAATGTTCCCAGAGATGTAGTAACTCCGACTCAGGTCAGTATCACCAGTGGCTATTGAAGACTCTATTACACACAATAGAAAGGAATGGTAATCAACATTAACAAGTACTTAATTACTGAACATTAGCAAATAAAATATCAGAACATTAGTGCCAGTAAGTTGTATTTTCATAGGTCAGAATTATAAAGGCAGTGCCTACAAAACACAAGCAGCAACTTCTATCACATTCTTTCCATGTTCACTATCCCTTTATATTGCCAATCTTCATAGCTTTCTTCAGCAGTCAACAAGGCCTGAAAATTTTACTGACTTTATTAAATAAATGGCAAAGTAAATTACCAAACAAAAGGTGGCATGCATTCTTATTGTTAAACACTGTCATTGGTTTGACCTTAAACACACACACTTTTGCTGCTGTGTCATGAAAATTGCATTTAAATTAAAGGTATATTGTAAACACTTGGTGTGTTGTTGAATGTCTGACACAAACGTTTCCATAAAACTATATCCCCTCATTGTTCATATCTCCAAGATTTTCTGGAGAATCTGGCATATTTAATGATGAACCGGAGATCATTAAAGGAGCGCTTTGTTATTACAACTTTAATGTGTATGATGGGAACAGTGGATGCCAAATTAATAAATATTGATTACTGAACATTGTCAGAGATGTCACTGCATCTGTATGAACAAATAAATCTTACTTCAAATAAGTATTCGAGTTCACGCACTGTGTGTATAACAGTATGAGCTGTCTCAATGAAAATCAGTTCAGCAACAACATATCGTGTCCAATATGTCTGGTGCTTGTAAATTATAATCAGAATATTGCACACTGGCACATATCTGTATTTAAGTATCATATTGCCATGCAACAGTACATTATGGCATCTAAGTTTAGTGAACATCATAAAGGGACACACATTAGATTTCTTTGTTGATAATACTGGTACTCTTCAATTCTGGTTTTTTGTCATGTTTCAAGGTACAAGTAATGCAAGAATCTAGGATTTCCAAAATGTCAGGGACACTTGTAGTCATCATATCACATAAAATTATGAATTCTTTCTTGAGAGAGAAGCAAATTACACGATATGCACTAGCAACTTCTCAAAATGAACTTTTTAGTCATGCCAGATTTTAGAACCACCACTGTACAGTTGTTCCACTGAAACTTTTCCTCAAATAAATTATTTCCAAGTTCTTTTTTTTGAAGGCAAAGATCAAAGTTGGAAAGCATATGGTTTGTTTGTTTCTGCAATCAATTTGCAGTCTGTGCCCCTGGTTAATGCCAAAGAGCTGAAAGCCAAGAGGGAAATCGTGGAATTCAACACCACGACTTAAAAAGAAAATGCAGATACCAATCCCACTGAAAACAGAATGAAAAATTAAAGCAAAAGGAATTTAATTATAATATCTTCTAAGTCACTCAAAATATTCATTTTGAAAGGTATTGCATTATAACTGAGATACTGTACAGGCAGCAATTCACCTGTCGAAAAATAACAATTATTACAGTTAGTTTTACTTTTTATAAGGCATTCAGTTTTATTTTCATTAAACACCTAAAAACTAATGATCATGTTCTTTAAGGTTGGTGCTACCATGATCAGTGAGTGAGCTGCCATACAAAGGCATGGACAAGGAGCGAGTGTCCAAAATCAAGGAGGAATTCACCATCACTGACTGAGCTTTCAGTGATCAGTGAGTTCCTAAGAATGGGCGACAATCTACCTGACATTGTTTTAGAACTTCACAGTACAGAAAGAAGACATACCAATCATCCTGCCAAAAGAACGTTTCGTTCCAAACCTTAGCTAGCTTTTTCCATTTAATCCTACAAATTAGTCTCTCCAAGCGCATGCCCAATGACTTTTCCTACGGAGTCTAGAGCCATCACCTTTTTAATCTGATTCATTGTCTGGTTGTTACTATAACTATTTGATCAATGTTGGAGCCAGATATCTGTGAATTGTAATATTCAAGGAACAGAAAATTCCAATTGGTTGCTACATTGGATTGTTGGGCTGCTCAATTCAATCCTGTCTAAAAGCAGGTGCAGGGCTTTTTGCAAGATATTCAATAACTCAGAACAGTTTAAGAATTACCAAAGTCAATTTTAGGTAGATAGATGGAGAAAGTCAAATGACAAGATTGTTACCTTTGGGTTGCTGGTCAGTGAGGTACTTAGGAACAGGGAGAAGAAACCCCATCGTAAAAAGATGCTGCTGTAGTAAGCTCTAACCAGTTAGGATTCAGGAGAAATCCTGGAAGCCAGGTGATGCCCCAAAGTATTGGAAATAAGGCTCAAAAAAAGACATGGGCTATTAATAGTTCAAAACAGCTGACAGCAAGGGTGAAGTTACCTGTCTAGGAAAAAGCTAGAGTTGTGCTTGTGAACAAAACGTTGTTCTACTGAACAAAACGTTGAATCCATTTGGGTGGAAATTAGGAATAGCAGGAAGAAGAAGTCACTGATAGGTGTGGTCTATAGGCCACCAAATAATGACATCATGGTGGGACGAGCAATAAACATAGAAATAGCTAATGCATGTAAAAATGGTACAGCAATTATCATGGGGGATTTTAATCTACATATCGATTGGTCAAACCAGGTCGGTCATGGCAGCCTTGAGGAGGGGTTCATAGAATGCATCCGCGATAATTTCCTTGAACAATATGTAATGGAACCTACGAGGGAGCAAGCTATCCTAGATCTAGTTCTGTGTAATGAGACAGGAATAATTAATGATCTCACAGTTAGGGATCCTCTTGGAAGGAGCGATCACAGTATGGTCGAATTTAAAATACAGATGGAGTGTGAGAAGGTTAAATCCAGTACCTATGTCCTGTGCTTAAACAAAGGAGACTATGAAGGAATGAGGGAGGAGTTAGCTAAGGTAGAATGGGAGCAAAAACTTGATGGTGGGTCAATTGAGGAACAGTGGAGGACTTTCTAAACGATTTTTCACAGTGCTCAGCAGAAGTATATTGCAGTGATAAGGAAGAACTGTAGGAAAAGGGAGAGCCAGCCATGGATGTCTAAGGAAATAAAGTTTCAGATTGAAAAAAAACACATACAAAAAAGCAAAGAGTAGTAGGAAACTAGTAGACTGGGAAATATTTAAAGGCCAACAGAAAGCCACAAAAAAAGTTATAAAGAAAAGTAAGATAGATTATGAGAGTAAACTAGCTCAGAATGTAAAAACAGGCAGCAAAAGTTTCTATAAATATGTAAATCGTAAAAGAGTGGTGAAGGTAAACATTGGTCCTTTAGAGGATGGAAAGCCAATTTAATAACTGGGAATGAGGAAATAGCCGAAACATTAAACAGTTATTTCGTGTCGGTCTTCATAGCGGAAGACACAAATAACATGGCAAGAAGGTTATAGCAGGCGAGGACCTAGAAACTATCATTATCACTAAGGAGGCAGTGCTGGGCAAGCTAATGGGGCTAAAGGTAGACAAGTCTCCTGGCCCTGATGAAATGCATCCCAGGGTACTAAAAGAGGTGATGGGAGAAATAGCAAATGCACTAGTAATTATTTACCAAAATTCACTGGACTCTGGGGTGGTTCCCGCAGATTGGAAAACAGCCAATGTGACGCCACTGTTTAAAAAAGGAAGTAGACAAAAAGCAGGTAACTATAGGCCAGTTAGCTTAACTTCCGTAGTGGGGAAAATGCTTGAATCTGTTATTAAGGAAGAAATAGCAAGACATCTGGATATAAGTTGTCCCATTGGGAACACCCAGCATGGGTTCATGAAGGGTAGGTCATGCTTAACTAATTTGGTGGAATTCTTTGAGGACATTACTTGCATGGTGGACAATGGGGAACCTGTGGATTGTGGTGTATCTGCATTTCCAGAAGGCATTTGACAAGGTGCCACAACAAAGGCTGCTACATAAGATAAAGTTCCACGGTATTACAGGTAATGTATTGGCATGGATAGAGGATTGGTTGACCAGTAGAAAGCAAAGAGTAGGGGTAAATGGGTGTTTTTCTGGTTAGCGGTCAGTGGCTAGTGGTGTGCCTCAGGGATCAGTGTTGGGACTGCAATTGTTTACAATTTACATAGATGATTTGGAGTTGGGGACTAAGTGTGGTGTGTCAAAATTTGCAGATAACACTAAGGTGAGTGGTAGAGCAAAGTGTGCAGAAGACACTGAAAGTCTGGAGAGGGATATAGATAGGCTAAGTGAGTGGGCAAAGGTCTGACAGATGGAGTACAATATTGATAAGTGTGAGGTCATCCATTTTGGTAGGAATAACAGCAAAATGGACTATGTTTTAAATGGTAAAAAATTGCGGCACGCTGCTGTGCAGAGGGACTTGAGTGTCCTTGTGCATGAATCGCTAAAAGTAGGATTGCAGGTGCAGCAGGTTATTAAAAAGGCAAATGGAATTTTGTCTGCCATTGCTAGAGGGAAGGAGTTTAAAAACAGGGAGGCTATGCTGCAGCTATATAGGATCCTGGTGAGGCCACACCTGGAGTACTGTGTGCAGTTTTCATGTCCTTACTTGGGAAGAGATATACTAGCACTGGAGGGGGTGCAGAGGAGATTCACTCAGTTGATTCCAAGTTGAGAGGGTTGGATTATGAAGAGAGACTGAGTAGACTGGGATTATACTCATTGGAATTCAGAAGAATGAGGGGAGATCTTATAGAAACATATAAGATTATGAAGGGAATAGATAAGGTGGAGGCAGGGAGGTTGTTTCCGCTAGCAGGTGAAACTAGGACTAGAGGGCATCGCCTCAAAATAAAGGGAAGTAGATGTAGGACCGAGGTCAGGAGGAACTTCTTCACCCAAAGGGTTGTGACTCTGTGGAATTCCCTGCCTAGTGAAGCGGTTGAAGCTACCTCGCTGAATGTTTTTAAGGCAAGGCTAGATAAATTTTTGAACAGTAAAGGAATTAAGGGTTATGGTGAGTGGGCGGGTAAGTGGAGCTGAGTGTCAAAAAGATCAGCCGTGATCTTATTAAATGGTGGGGCAGGTTCGAGGGGCCAGATGGCCTACTCCTGCTCCTAGTTCTTATGTTCTTATGTTGTGAGTAGGTGTTGCAGTACACTTTGAAGAATCCAGTGGTGGTGATGATGATGGGGTTATTTTCCAGGAAAGGTGAGTGAAGTACCAGCCATGATCCTACATTGAGGCAGTCCATAATGGCTTGGATTTTAAGGGAGTTCAAAAAGCTAAGTCTTCAGCAGCAATGAAACTGCAATCTCTTGGAAATTTTAATGAAATTTGGTCACCCAATGTGACTAATATCTGGGGATTTGCTAAGATATCCACGGTATTTTATGTGTTCAGTAAGATATTTGACCACAGTTTGTCCATTACCTATATTTATCTTTATGCTAATTCTGGATATTAAAATATAGATTGTTCTACTTTTCTAACAATGTCTATAATCTACAATATGAAAAGTTTATTGTACTTTGTTCAAAACTCTGCAATCTTAAGTTTATTTTCTTGCTACATAACTGGGACCTCACACTTTGACTATTTTAAAAACAAGTTATGATCTGGCCAAGGACCAATAACTTTAAATTTGGTAGTCTGGTCCAGGTTCAGAAAAAATTGGGGGATTCTGCAGAAATTTTAAATCCATTAAGAAATTCAAGGGTTGGGACTAGGGCTGACAGAATTTTCATGGTAAATTTAACTATATATATTCAAGATCAAAATGGTTCAGTCAATTGCCTTGACATTTCTTGCTTTTTTAACAGAGGAAGTAATAAAAAGGGTTGTTTGTGGGGTTTATGAATATATTCCTTTTCATAAAGCTGATCTATGAAGTGGCTTAGTAGATGGAACTGTTATTGTGGGAATTGTACTTAGTTTGTTTATCAAGGGGGTGGATTATATACTAGATAAACATTTAGCAGATTTGTAATTCTCAGCACCACTCAGAATTTCAACACTGGATTTGAGATGACAAATAGATTTTGCTGGGGAAGCATCCTGAACTATTGCTCCAGCAATATGGTAGTACAGCCCAAGCTTGAAAAGGCAGACAGAATGAAGTAAAAAAAAGTACAGGACGAATGGAAGTTAGCATCAGAAATGCAAGTTTGGTTTCAGAATCCAGCTCTACTGAAGAAAAACTGACCAATGTAGAGAATCAACTTACATGTCTGAAAGAGCAGCTTGCTAATGAAAAAAAAACAAACCGGTGACACTGCTTGAGAATAGGTCACAGGAGGTAAACACGAATAAGGCCTTGAACCATCCAAATGATAACCCTACAGAAATAAATTCAACCAAGATAATTCTTCAATTAAAACCTCATGAACTTCAAGCAAGTAGTCTCTATGAAGTCTCTATGAAAACATATTGAACAGGAGGAGAAAGAATAGTTAATGAATCATAACAGTTGGTGAAAATAGAATTAAAAATCATACTAATGAACCACTGGAAGTTCACCTTGGAAACAGCAATGAAGGTTTTTAACTATGATACAACCTGGAAAACAAGATGAGAGATACAGTATAAAGGAGAAGATACAGACTTTAAAAACAGCTACAGAAAATTAAGGCACAGAATGAAGTGCTGATAACTAAGTTGGAAGAGTCTAAGCAGCAGTGAGTACACATGGAGAAAAATTCCAATATGATCCAAGAAAACCTTTTTTTTTGCAGTTTCTCCCCTTAAATAATTTTAAAGGAACTATTTATTTCTCCCACTCCAATTATTTTGTTAGCCTATAATACCATCTCAGACCCTGAGTCGCCATTGTTGTTATTTGATTTGGTGATTTGGCTCCTACCTTTTCAAATTACCTGTTTGGCCTGTAAAAAATTTTTTTTCAGCCTGAGGCTATACCTCTTCCCAGTTAAAATGTAGTTAGCTACATTCTAACACACACATGTATTCAATGAAAAAGGAAAATGAAAATAATACATAGTTTGAAGTTCTTAGGGGATCCTTGAGGCATAAGGTTTTAATCTTAGGCTGTAGGCGTTTAGATTAAGTTGGTGTCTTGCATCATCAGTAGCAGTGAACGTTGCAATTGTCTTTGGGTTTCTTGGTATTCTGATGTTTCTTTGTAATCTGCATTGGTACCAGGGGCATTTCCTTCTTGAGAAAAAAGGAGAAAGCTTTTATGCAATGATATCTGTTTTAAATTCAAAAATCTTATCAGTGTCAAAAATCAGCTTCTTGAAGTACAAGCTTCTTTGTTCATTTCTGCGCAACAGAAGTAACATTCTAGTCATCGACATGTATATAAATCTGATCACAGACTAGATAGATGATTTTGCAATGTCTTAGGGTCCAATGGTCCCAGTATGAAAACAAACACACTAAATTATTAACTGGTGTGTAAAAATTTATCTAACTTTGCTGTTACACGTACCATGGAGAAAACAGTCAATTTTTTTCATCGTTGAGTGGTTTACGGGGGGTTGGAATGCAGTGAGATGACTGGAAAATATGAAAGAGGTGGTAAAAGTGAGCTTAAAGCATTAAATCAGAAATGCATTATCATTTAATAGGATCGTGTGAAGAAAAGAGCAAACTGCTTTACATTAACGACAGCAGGGAAGGAATCGTGGCAGCAGCACAGAATTGGATTTTTACTGGGATGAGTTTTTGTTTTGTAGGTGAGCTCAAACATCAGTTTTTAAATAAGAAATGTTTGCTGACATTTTATCCATTATACCGACAGTTCTGAACACGGAGATTTTTGAAAGGGGTCCAAATAAATCTTTGATTCAATTATCTTCAAAATTAAAATTTCCACCCATAATTACGACCTACATACCTTTCAAAAGACTCTTGATCAGCTTCAATTGGAACACTGCATCCAATTCTAGACATTGCATGTTAGAAAGGATGTAGGATGTGAACATGTTAAAGAGGATGCCAGAGAGATTCATGAAAATAATTCCATGGATAACAGACTTCAGCTGTATGGGTTGATGAGAGAAGCTAGTATTGTCCTCCTTACAAATGAGATAGCTGGGAGGAAGTTTGATAGAGTTCAAAATCACAAGGAGTCTGGACGTCTCATTGCGGGAAGGGTTTGAAAGCAGACGTTTAAGGTGAACTTAGGGTAAATGGCAAAGGAACCAACGGTGACATGAGCAGAAACTTTGTGTGCAGCAACCGTATATGATCTGGAATGCACTACCTGAGGGTGTGGCGGAGACAGATACGATTTGGAGCTTTTCAACAAGGATTGGATAAATATCAAAGGGAGAACATTTGCAGAGCTCGGAGGGTAGGTCAGGGAAGTGGGATTAGCTGAGTTCCTGTTACGGAGAGTAAGCACAGACCCATCAGCTCTAATGGCCTCCTTGTGTGCTGTAACCATTCTCAGATTCTATGCAATCATGTGTTGGAGGCTAACCAACAATTTTTAATGCAAAATACTGACATTATTGCAATGATAAATGAGTGAATATATTCCTAAAACACTTGAGCACCTGGGTGCTATTTTGTGCAAACCGGTAATTAAATTCAATTGGCTACAGTCAGGTAGCATTGACTAAGCGTTGATGAGCACTCAATGCAAGACTTTTGTGACAATTCAGCTCTGTGAGTAGGTGAACTTCATGCATGACAATTGATATGGTTACATTTTCCAAGCGTTTTATCCCAACAATAAGATCAAATAGTGAACTTAAAGCATCAACTAAACCAATTATTCAGAGTCAGACCCAATAAATCAAAGTAATAAAATATAAACAATGTTAATGTCACTGGAAGAAAGGCAGGAAGGTAATTTGGTTTACTGCCCTTGCTGCCCCATTCCTACTGGCTATTGGAAATGATTAGATTTTGATGATTCAGATGCCTGCTAGAAACATTCAGGAATCTCCAATTTGTTTGAAGTATTGGCAGTGGCTTATCTGGTAGCACTCTTGCATTTGAATTAATCAAATGTGGGTTCAAGTCCCACTTGACCGTAAAAATCAAGGCCAATACTACAGTGCAGCAGAGGGCATGCTGCACCTTCAGAGGTGAGACCTTTCAGGAGAGACACTGAAATGAGGCTCTGTCTGCTCCCTCAAGTGGACTCATAAGATCCTACTGCACAATTCTGAAGAACAGCAATGGAATTATTCTGTGCAACACTTACGTCTCATCAATATTACGAGGTTATTTTCATATTGTGGTGTGTGTTGTGCTAATGTTGGCCCCATTTCTTGTTAGAATGACTACATTTTAGAAACACGTCATTGGCTGTAAAGTGCTTTGGGACAAACTGTGATCTACATAAAGGTGCTCCATAAATGTAGGCTTTTCTTCCTCATAGCATAGCTCTGATATGTCAGTGTTCTAACAGAAGGGGATTTGAAATAAAACATCAGAGAATGAAGATGAATTCTAAGACCATGGGGCCAGAAGAAGCAGAGGGAGTTTGCTGTATGTGTATCTTTACCTTTTAAGAGATTTTACAGGTTCCTGGTGCTGTGATTCTGCATACCAGTCAGTCTGGCTGGCAGTGGGCAGGCAGTGTGCACTGAAATCAGTTTCACTACTGCAATCTTTGTTTTATAATTTATAATCTGTTTCACTTGTTTTAAACAAACTCACTGCAGAATCAATCAATCAATCAATCCCTGAAGAGTGGTCGATTCTTAAATCAAAGGCCCCAGAAGAGAAAAAAAATCAGGCCTCCAATAATTCATCTTCTTTCCTTGCCCCTGCAAGACCTCCCTAAAATTCTAACGCCATGATTTAATTTCTTGTTGATCCCTGCTGGATTCTTTGTTCAACCATCAGATTCTATCCATTTTGGAATCAAAAGAATGAAAATGTGATCTTCAATGCAAAATACCTAAGCTGGAAATCTGGGCCTGTGAACGGTTATCCCACATACTTGATACCCCCTGCTCAGCAGGCCACAGGTAGAACAGATAGAACAATTGTCACAGAAATGCATTTGATTCTCTAAGCATTGCCAAAGGCAATCCACAAAATTGGAGTTCACCTCCAACACGAGTGGTATGATGTCTCAAGGTTTTACACTGCTGTTAATCTCCATGGGGAAAGTGTTCACCCTCTTGGAGCACCAGGCACAGCAGGTGACTGAGTGGAAAATCAGAGGCTGATGGGTGATCTTATAGATATTTATAAAATCATGAGGGGAATGGATATGGTGAATAGCTAAGATTGTTTTTCCAAGGGTAGGGGAGTTCAAAACTACAGGGCATAGGTTCAACGTGACGGGGGGAAAAGATTTAAAAGGGACCTAACACAGAGAATGGTGTATAGAATGAGCTGCCAGAGGAAGTGATAGAGACGGATACAATTACAAAAATAAAAAAAAAACATTTGGACAGGTATATGGATAGGAAAGGTTTAGAGGGCTGTGGGCCAAACACAGGCCAATGGGGCTAGTTCAGTTGAGGATACTTGGTTGGCATGGACAAGTTGGACTCAAGGTTCTGTTTCCATACTGTATGACTCTATGAATCTATGAGTACTGGCCTTGAACAATGTGCTGCACAACCACTGGATGCAGGAAAGCCTCACCTTGTTTGAGCCACAAGAAAGTGCTCCCTGGATCTTGGCAAAGGGAAGAATGCGTTGGCCATGAGATGGTAAGTGTCACATTAAAGTGGTAACTTTACTCAAAGCACTCTCACTCCTACCTCACTTGAACCTCACCACACCCCTTAGCCAATACCCCATTAGCCATCTGCCTGCCCAGTGGCCAAGTCTCCCATGCGCAAGTACAGGTCAGGCAGTCATTTGTAGTGTATCCTCACAGGCTCCAGGACTCAAAGAACTTTGGCTAGGATCATCTCAGGAGTTAAAGGAGGAGAATGAACCTTTACCTCTGATGAAGCAACCAGAGCAGCATGATACTGGAATAAGAGGAAAAGTTAGAGAAAGGGTGGAAATTTACCAACCCAATGGTGATAAGCCTGGAGTTACAGGGGGTGGTAAAATGTTATGGAACTATGTTGGAATCATCCCTCAGGTTTTCCTGCACCCAGCAAAGTCTCCAAGCACCAGGCAGAAGGCAAATTTGGGACTTTAACAATGCAAATATTAACTGGGATAGTTTTAGTGTGTGAGTAAGGGAGGCCACAAAATTCTTAAATTGTGTGCAGAAGAACTTTTTAGCCAGTATATAGCAGAGGGAGCTGTTCCAGACCTAAAATTCAGAAGTATGGCTGGGCTGGTAGAAGGCATTTCAATTGGGGTGCATTTTAGAGATAGTGACCATAACTCAATGACATTTATGGAAAAGGATAACGTTTCTAAACTGGGGAAAGGCTCATTTTACTAAGATGAGACTTAGTCCAAATGGAGACTGGAAGCAGCTACTTGCAGATAAAACTGTGGCAGAGCAGGGGGAGAAATTCAAGGAAGAAATAGCAAGAATACAGGGCAGGCAGGTTCCTGTAAAGACAAAAGGTGGGACCAAGACCTGACAACCCTAATATCAAAGGACATAAAAGTTTGGAATAAGAAAAAGAGAAGCTTATTACAGATACGAAGGCTCAATGCGGCAGTGTCCGTGGAGAAATATAAAAAATGCAGGGGAGAACTTAAAAAAAAGACATCTGGAAATCAAAGAGAATGCATTGAGAGGTATGATAAAAGAAAATCAAAAGGGTTTCTTAAAATATATAAACAGCAAGAGAAAAACTGAAAAAAAGCATAAGGTCCAGGCGAAATGTCACTTTGCATCCATTTTCCCAATGGAAAAGGGCAACATAGGTATAGACATTAGGGTCGAGAAGTGAAATACTAGAAGAAATTAACATAGAGAGAGAGGTACTAGCAGCTTTACAAGTGGATTAATCTGCATGCCTGCTTGAGATGTATCCAAGGCTGTTGAGGGAGGTAAGGGAGGAGATATCAGGGGTCCTAGCAATAATTTTCAAATCCTCTCTGAAAGCAGGTGAAGTGAAAGAAGACTACTAATGTTGTCCTACTTCTTAAGAATGGAAATGATAGACAAGGAAACTACATGCCAAATCAATCTGCAGTTGATGGGATGCTATCAGAAAAAAAATCTGAGGGACAGCATATATCTGCACTTGGAGAGACATGATTTAATGAAGGATAATCAGCATGGATTTGTTCAGGGAAGTTTGTGTTTAACAAATTTAACTGAATTTCAGGAAAAGGTAACCAGGAGTGTTGATGAGGCAATGCATTTGATATGGTCTACTTTAGCAAGGTTTTTGATAACATCTGTCATGGCAGACTGACTGAGATAGTAAGAGCCCATGGCATCCAAGGCAAAGGACACATTGGATCCAAAATTGACTGAGAGGCAAGTACATGAATAGGAAAGGTTTGGAGGGATACGGGACAGAAGCAGGCAGGTGGGCCTGGTTTAGTTTGGGATTATGTTCAGCATGGACTGGTTGGACCGAAGGGTCTGTTCCATTCTGCATGACTCTATGACTCTAAGCAGAGTGTAATGGTGGAGAGATGTGTCTGTGACTGTAATACTGTTTCCAGTGCTGGGCCATTCTTTCTATGGTGTTCATTGATGATTTGGACTTGAGTGTCAAGAGTATGATCAGGAAATTTGAGGATGATATGAAAATTGGTGCGGTGGTAAATAACGAAGAGGACGGCTGTAAACTGCAGGAGGATATCAGTGGACTAGCCAACTGGATAGAACAGTAGCAAATGGAATTCAAACCAGAAAAGTGCATGATGATTCATTTGCAGAGGTCTAACAAAGCAAGGGGATACACTATAAATAATATATAAATACACTATAAATGGTAGGACTTTGGATAGTAATGAACATCAGCCATAATCAAATGGCAGAGCAGATTCGAGGGCCAAATGGTTTAATTCTGCTCCTACATCTTATCTCACTAAGTTAAGAGTAACCTTGGTGTGAAGGCAGTAGGTTAGGTAGACAAGCTGAGATGCTTGTCTTTATTAGCCAAGGCACAAATAGCAAATGCAGGAAAATTATACAGAAATTTATATAAAATGCTGGTTAGGCCATAACTGGAGTACTATGTGCAGCTCTGGTAACCTCATTACAGGAATGATGTAATTGCATTAGTGAAGCCACAGAGGATATTTAACAGGGTTCTGTCTGAGCTGGAAGATCTGAGCTATGACAAGAGAGGATGATGTTGCTTTCCTTAGAGCAGTGACAATTGAGAGAGGACCTGATAGAAGTGTACACTGTCATGAGGGGGTCATAGATAGGGTGGATAGACAGTCACTTTTCCTATTAGTAGAGAGATCAATAACCAGGGGCATAGTTTTAAGGTAAGAGGTAGACGACTAAGAGAACAATTTGTTTTTAGTCAGAGGGCTGTGGTAGTCCAAAAGCTGTTGCCTGAAAGGATGATTGAGTCTGAAACTCTCATAACACTTAAACAGTATTTAAATATGTGCTTGCATTACAAAGTCTCCAGCGATGTACCAAAGCTGGAAATTGGAATTAGTGTAGTTAGCTCTGTATTGACTAATGTGGATACAATGGGCCAAATGGCCTCCTTCCTTCTCAACACCTTAAATTATACATTTTCCTGTCTTTTCACCAACTTGGATGAGAAACAGCCTTCCCACTCTTGCCTGCCTTGCACTGCCCAGTGTAATAAGGCAGAGGAGAGGAAATAGGGCCTTGAGTAAGCAATAATGCAAGGACTTCAATAGGCTTAAGGGCAGGCGGCTTATGTATGCCTTGCCCATCTCCTGTACTATGAAGACTGGATCAGGAGTAAATGGAATGGCCTTTGCCTTGGAGTCAAATCCATAAGTCAGGCAGTTTCTACCAGCTTCTCAACATTTAAGCATTATCTTTAATCCTTCACACACACAGTCTCCTGTCTACTCTTACAAGTTAAAATTCAGTCCATTCAACAGCCAGAAATAGTGCAGAAAAGAGACTCATGGATGGTTCCCATCATTTGAGGACTGAGCTGTGAATTGAGGTTGAAAAACAATTGGCATTTCCATCTTCAAGTAATGTATGAATGGACCTCGAAAGAAAATGCTAACTTTTATGGAAAAGATAAGCATGGTGCACTACAAAGAGAGGGTTCACAAAGTGATGAAAGACAAATTTAGGACTGATCTCAGGAAGAAATTCAAGCCAAGAGGAATCACGTTAGAACAAACTGATGGTAGGCCTGTCAAGGTAAGCATGGAGCAAGAACTAGTTGGTTGCTATGATGGAAGCTGTTTCTCTTTTCCCTTGGCTACGTGAGCTTCATGGTTTTCCTCATCTATTTATCTTGCAATTTTTATGACAAGAACGGGGTTGCACGGAGGCTCAATGGTTAGCACTGCTGCCTCACAGCACCAGGGATCCAGGTTCAATTCCATCCTTGGGTGACTGACTGTGTGGAGACTTCACGTTCTCCGTATCTGTGCGGGTTTCTGCCGGGTGCTCTGGTTTCTTTCCACAGTCCAAAGTTGTACACGTTAGGTGGATTGGCTGTGCTAAATTACCGATAGTGTTCAGGGATGCATGGTTAGCTGTGTTAGCCATTGGAAATATTGCACAGGTGGAGTGTGTCTGGGTGGGATGCTTTCTCGCGGGTTAGTGTGGACTTATTGGGCTGAATGGCCAGTTTCCATGCTTTGGGGATTCTATTAAAAAAAAAGGACAAAACTGGCTGCAGGCAGTTAAAAATTGAATACGTGATTATACAATTACAGAGCCCTAAACGCACAACAATTCACAAATTCACATATTGTTGTTAAGGTGAGACAAGGAATTTGACTGCGAATGTGCATAGATAAAATTTATAACATGTCTCATTTTTATTGTATTGAATTTAACCATGAACAGCATTGATCACAGCAGTTTGTATTTTGTTCACTTTGCACATGGATTAAATTTTCACTTTACAATTTGACCTTAGAATTCCAGGCAGCACCTTAAATGATGTGTTTCAGTTACTTAGTGACTACAAAATGCACACAAAAGTAACAATTTCTATGGGCAAGCATTTACAATGGTTCAGCTAGATAATCAGTAGCTCACTCACATTCACGGAATCTCTGCAGTTATTATGACTATACACTGAAATAGCAGACAACGAATATATGATTATAATCTCCCCAGGAAAATATACCAAACACATCACAGTCTCATCTATAAAACATTTCATACCAGGTTATTGTTTTTTTTTTCCACGTCATGCTCAAGTCCTTCCCTCAACCCCAGCAAGTGGCAAAAGCTCCTGCTGAAGGTTATGGCACTTGCACTGGAGCGATGAGCCACCAATGTTCATGACAAACCAACACTGAGGATATATGCCCGATGAGGACTCAGCCTGAGATCAGTCAAGCCTTGACATGTCCAACCATAGACACTGAATGTAATCCACCTGGCAGAAATCATCATTCATCATTATAAAGGAAAGTTTGTAATGCCCTAACCCCAACCATTCTTTATTGGTAAGTCAGCAATCCACTCAACATTTGCCAAATTTTGTTCCACAATGAAGAAGGAGCCGACATCAAAGCATCGAAAAGGCACGCTGCTCTGAATACTTGGCTGCCACAAGCCAGCTATTGCAGTGGTAACGATTTTAATATACCCCGCTTAAAATTCAAAAGGATCATGAGACCCTGCTTTCACATTCTTTATTTGTAATAAAATTCCACTCTACAGGAGGCTTCCATCCCCCCTGAGCTTATGAAATAACTGCATGGAGGCCAGTATCCCATCACCAAGTCACCATTTATTTACATGTGCACAATATACTGGCTGTGGCAAGCCAACTCTGTGTCAGCCCCTGAAATGAGAAGATTCTGAATCCCATGTTTATATTGGTCACCATAGCTCCTCCATTGGCTCAGGTTAACAACCCCAATCAAGGATCGAGTAGGCAAATTGAGATCTACCTGATTCTGATCACTACAGCTAACTTAGGATAGCTGCATTACAGTGTGACAGGTATACCACTCTGGTCAAACAACACCTTATCTCCTTTGTCCCTGGAATGGGTCAAACCTGGCTACTTACAAACAAAATCAAGAGCCCCTCTGTTCAGGTGGTGGAGGTTTCAGGTTTGGAAATTGATGCCAAAGGAACTTAGGTGAGTTGCTGCGGTGCTTCCCATTGATTTAGTTGATTTGGTTGACACTGCTGCCACTGTTTTGGAGGAAGTGTATTTTTAAAATGTTAGATAAACTGGCAATCAAATGGGCAAGTTTGTCCTGGATGGTTTCAAACATCTTGAGTGTTATAGAAGCTGCACACAATCAGGCAATTGAAGGGTATTGTATCACACTCCTGACTTGTACCTTATAGAATAGATACCACCTGAACAGATAAGGGCAAAATATGCTTAGGACTACCAGTGCCTGTAAGTTCTCCTCCAAGCCATAAATCAGTATGACTATATCACCATTCTTTCAAAGTAACTCCATTCCTAACTGCTCTGTGAGTGTACATACACCATATGGACAGCTACAGTTCAAGGTGATGGCTCACCACAACTTCTAGAGGACAGTTAGGGATGGATAAAATCTGTTGGTTCACAATCCGAGAATTTAATGAAAATATAACTCCTAAAGCTACAAGCTGTGAAACTACAGTTGAAAATAGCAACAATTTACTGACACCGCGACTTGCAGAGATTAATTGATAGAGAGGTTAAAGCAAGCACAAAGTTGCCGTTCCAATGAACTATAGGTGCGCTTAAATAAGATGCTGCATTTAGTAGAGTTTCTCTTTCAACTGATAATAAATTATTCCTGTATAAAGCGCTTCAGAACAATTGACAACATAAGTGTTTGTTCCAGATTTGTAAGAGCTACCACCTAAAATTGCTACAGTATGTAGGACTTTTGAATGGTTATGAAGCATTTTCTGTGACCAGTGAAAATGGTGTGCAGTTTTATGCACAAATATTCATCATGTACATAATAAATTGATCTCATCAAATAGCAATTACTACGTCTTAACTTATTGTGGATATTACATTTTGGACAGTGCCCATTTCTAATTCAAAGTCCATATCAAGAGAATAATTTTATTAGAAATCAGATGTGAATGGTTATGTTCAATTCTCTGGGATCAGCAGTATCATTTAAAATGATTCACGCTGAGATTTTCTCTGAAGTCCCTTGGCTGCAGAAGGCTCAAAGCCAGATGTGCACTGCTTCTTCTTCCTGAACAGAGCTTGCTAATTTTGTCAATTAAAATGGTTAACTGGATCTGAGAATGAACATTCAGTAACAACAGCCTCAGCTGTCATTTGCTAGCACATGAAAAAAATCCTGGTGCATATGTTCAGGACAAACACATCTCAGCAGGCATTAGGCCTCTAATCAGCACATACAAGGGGACTGTTTCAGGACTGACCTAGTTTGGAATTGAGAATTTTTCAAGCATTCTTGAGGCACAAGAAACAGTCTAAAATTTGTTCTTTTTGCATCCTCCTGAAGTCTGTTACTTTCCTCTCATGCTACATTTCTAAGTTAATGAACTTTGACATCATACCCTTCATACCCAAATCCAAGCGATTAATCTTTAATAAAAAGAGCAACAGACCTTATACTGATCCTTAGGGGATGCCACTGTTTAGTTCATTTCAATCTAATAAATAACGTGTCAGCATTACTATCTGCATTCTGTCCTTTAGTCAATATCACTAATCATCTAACCTCATGGCCCTTAATTTTGTCACTTTGCCTCACTTATCTCCTGCTTTATATCTCCTCTTTACAGTGTATTTTGTTGAATGGCTTTTGAAATTTCACATCCACTTTGAACTATATCCATAAAGTGCCTTTTCGTAATAAATTGATTCAGCTCATAGAACTCCTACAGTGTGGAAACAGGCCATTTGGCCCGACAAGTCCACACCGACTCTCCAAAGAGCATCACACCTCGACCCATTGCCCCTATACTATAACCCTGCATTTCCCACGTCTAATCCACCTAACTTACAGATCCATGAACACTACGGGCAATTCAGCATGGCCAATCCACTTGACCTGCACATCTTTGAACTGTGGAAGGAAACCGGAGCAGCCGGAGGAACCCCATGCAGACACTGGGAGAATGTGCAAACTCCATACAGACAGTCGCCTGAGGCTGGAATTGAACCCAGGTCCCTGACACTGAGACAGCAGTGCTAACCACTGAGCCACTGTGCCACCCCAAAATGTACGAAAGGATCTCTTAGGCCAGATGACTATAAGTTTGATCAAAGACACTTAGGGAATGTCTTAAAGGAGACATAGTAAAAGAGGGATGGAGAGGTTTAGGGAAGTAATTTCAGAGCTTAAGGCCTTGCCAGATGAAACCAGAATGGCGAATACTAGAGAAATTAAAATTGAGTCCTTAAAAAGCCAGCATGGAGCAATTTCTGCTGGAGGATATCACAGGTATAGGTAGATGTGCGGCCATGAAGCAATCTGAAAACAGGAATTGGAACTTTAAAATTGTACTTTGCTTAACTGGGTGTGAATATAGATTAGTGAGAACAGGGGAGATAAATGACTGGGTCTTGGAGAAAGTTGCAACTCCAACACTAAGTTTTGAATTGACTCAAGTTTTTGGAAGGTTAGGATGGTTGACCAGGAGTGTATTGGAATAGTCCAGTCTAAAAGTAACAAACATATGAATAAGAATTTCAGCAGCAGATGAATTAGGTGGGAGTATAGTTGGTTGATGTTATGTGATAGAAATAGGCAGAGAGTAAGTGATGTTGCTTCTATATAAGCTCAACTTAGAATGAGATATAATACCAGGATAACGAACAGACTGATTCAGGCTCAATCCAGCCAATTGCCAGGGAGAGGGATGGATTTGATAGTAAGAAAATAAAGTTTTGAATGGAAATTGAAGGTGATGGCTTTAGTCTTCCCAATAGTTAACTAATGGAAACTTTTGCTCATCCAGTACTGGATGCCAGACAAGAAGTGCGGTGACTCAGAGATATTGAAATGAAGAAGAGACGGTGTAGTGAGATGTAACTGCATCATCAGCATTCACGTGGAACGTATTATATGGCTAATGTTCCCAAGGATCTCCATGTAGATGAGGAATGGGAGAAGAGGACCAAGGGCAGACCATTGTGTGGAGCAGCAAAAGATAACAATGTGGAAACAGTAGGAAATGTAGGTGGCTCTTACAGCTAATAGATGGACAGCTAAGTGGTTTAAGACCCTGCAATTAATATTAACGGTATATTACAAGCATTCAGCTTTGTTTTCTGCTCTTTTTATCTTTCAGTTTCCCTGTCCAGGATCTCCAGCTCTCTTTCTTTTCCACCTGTTGGCAATATTTACTCTATCTCCAAACTGCACCCAAAGAAAAAAAATCTCTTTGAAGGCTTTACACTGATCAATTAACGTTTCATCCACAAATTCTTGGTCCCAATCAAAAATCCTAGACCTGTTTTTTTTAAACATTTATTCAAGTTCCTGCACAGTTTTCCATAATAATTCTACAAATCTGATGACATTAAGAACACTATCTTAAAAATTCCCACCCTGAAACATCGTCCACTTGTTGACAGAATTATTTCCTACACTGCTTTCTTCGTCGTTTGGCTGGAAACTAATTAAGATAGTGAAGGCCTTTAACTTGTTGTTTAGTTCAAGAGAATCAAAGACTGATTGCTTAGTAAACCTAAAGACTGAAAATGTTAGGGCAGTTTGAAGGACACCTGACAGGGGTTTCCACACCCCCACCCACGCACCCACACACACATCCCCACCCCCACCCCAGAGCAGTTAAGGGAGTGAATTACTTCAATAAAAAAAGTTTATTCTTAGCAAATTCCAGACTAGAAATGCTTTGTTAGAAACCAATATTTGGTAATTAGAAACTGGAAGGTCTAAGCCTTCAGTTTTCTGATTGTTCATGTAAAAGACTCCATACCTCACAGGACAGAACTGGGAGCGAATCAGTTAAACAAATATTGATAGTTGATTATAGAAGCGCAATTTCTCTGGATTTGAATTGCTGTAAAATGATGGTGCTGGGGAATGGGTTGAAACTTGGGTTTGCTGAGTGCTTTAAGATCTTCAAAACTGTGTCCTGTATCTAGATAGCTTTTTTTTTTTAATTTTTGATTTCACCTTTTGTGTCTTTAACTTCTGTTCCAGTAAATAATGTTTGCAGTCTAATGTGACTATGTTTTAGTGGATGATCACCATGTTAATTAAATTAAGTTTTAAAAGATAATATGATCTATCAGCAAGACTTCATTCTGGGATCTGACTTGTCCGGGAGGACTGTCAGTTGAGACCATAACAGATTCAATAATTTCAGTAATTCCACTGTTTAAGCCTTGCTATCATGTCTTGCTGCCTTCATCTCCCCTGGACAGAGTTCTGTCTCTTCTGATCCCATATTTTTCATCTTACAAACATAGTTTTAAAAGTTTAATTTTGCTAAATAATTAGTCTTGACTCAGCAATTCATCATATTTCTCAGAATGTGATCACAGTATATCATTCTGATTAAAAGAAAGAGTGGAATTAATGACGCATACTACCCAACTATGCAACATAAAATCTGATTTTTGTTTCTATTTCCTAAGCTAACAGTTTCAATCCACTTTCTACACAGTAATTACACT
This sequence comes from Rhincodon typus, assembly GCF_021869965.1. NCBI lineage: Eukaryota > Metazoa > Chordata > Chondrichthyes > Orectolobiformes > Rhincodontidae > Rhincodon > Rhincodon typus. The sequence continues at coordinate 21,588,383 of NC_063350.1, read as the reverse complement.
GTGACGTGGTTCTTTGCTGATACTAATTTATTCAGAGTGTATATATTGGATATCTGCCAACATGCTTTCTGAATGTTCTTGGTGTGTTCTGTACTGTAGTCATTCTGTCAAATCCAGCCTTAATACCCAATGACTCACACTAGGAAATCACGTAAACATCTATCCATCAAATGTGATGCATACCATGTCATTAGTCTGCTTTCCTTACAGTCCACTGCATGAAATACCATGCCACTAGCGCTGCTATTAGACTGTCACTTTATTTCCAATGGCTGAACCATATACGGTGTTATTATCCTTGGCACCTGTAACAAATCATGTGCAAATCCAAGTAAAAGCTAGCTGAACAGAAAATAAGATTTCTAGCAGCAAACTTTGACCTCCTATACACTGTGTGCATCATGTATATTTCGAGTAATCCTATTGAGTAGGGAAAAATGTCATATGGATCCAGTGGTCGTGAACCTTCTGAAATAATAGCAACCACCAACATATGATACTTAAAGTAAAGTTCATCATCCAACTATTACTTTTGCATGTTTAATGATATGCAAGAAAATGTATTATCTTTAAGGTTTTGGAGTAGATTGTGGATTGAGATGAGTGAGTATTGGTCGTCCACACCGAGAAGGAGAACCACCAATTTGACTGGGACAACACCAAAATCCTGGGACAAGCTAAGCAGAGACAGGCACGGGAATTTCCAGAAGCCTGGCACTCCACGAAGCAAGCCATTAATTAACACAGAGAACTCGACCCCATATACACTCCACTACGAAGGAAAACTGGAAGTGAGGCAATCCAGCTCAAAGGACTCCAGAGTTTAAAAACCAGGCGGGAAAACACACCGACGCTTCATCAGAGGCTGCACTGATGATGTTACCCAGCATGGTAATGAAACATCTGCGGAACAACAAACCAGCTCGGCAAGCCAACCAACCTCAATGTATTATCTTCATTATAGCTTAGCTTGATTTGGATTCAAACTCAGGGCTTGAGTGCGTAATCTAGTTGGACATGTCAATGCAATACACAATGAGAGATGTAGTGTCGGAGATTCCGATTTTTGGATGAGACATTAACTTAAGGACATATCTGCCAACTTGTATAAATGTAAAGGGTTATCTGATACTATTCAAAGATAGAGGATGCTTGTTGTACTGGTCAGCAAACCTCCTCTCGACCAACACCATCAAAAAGTGAAACTAACTAGAGGTTGTGGGGACTACTGGAGGTTGTGGTGACTGCTGTGTACACATTGATCACTGCACTTGTCCATTCAAAAATAATTGCATTTCACAAGCTATTCAATCATTCTGAAATTCTTTGGGCCACAATGGACAGTTTATAAGCAAAAGTTATTTCTTTCCAAACCTCGTAATGTAATATTGACATTTTCCACATTTGAAAAAATCCATACAACTTGACACTTGTCTGCACAGTTCTAACAGTGAGAAGTATGCACAATCTATCACATGACTGTATCCGCCATCTCAGTTATGATTCTGAGGTCACATGCCTGTCACAGAGAAAAGGAAATGAAGGAGGAAAAAAAATGCCTTTACCTTGCAGTATCTGTTCCAGAACAATATTTACAAAGTCTCACAAACAAGTCAGTCCCAACTCCCTGCGTTACAGCAGAATTAATGAAAAATGTTAACTGGATTCTGGTGCTTCAATCTTCTGCTGGGCATAAAAGCTTAATTACAAGAGGCTCATGAAAAAGAATTTGGAGTCAGATCAGTAATTGCATTGCTGCACTGCATCTTCAACGAGCAAACAACAGCTATTTCTAAATTATTACAATTACAGTGACTTTGTCTATCCCATATAAATATGTAGGCACATACCTACATTTCACACTTAAAGTGGAGATGCTAAGAATAGCATATTGTCCTTTGCACTGTAATATTTCACTCTGCAAAAGCCACATTAATTTTCTACTATGGAAGATTGCATGTATTAACAATTCACAGTCTTTGAGAGTTGTCTTCCAAGTTTCCTTTTCCATTCACTTTGGCTTTCTGAGATGCACATTCCAAACTAAGTCAATTTCTTAAGAAGGGTAATACCCAAAACGTTGACTGTTCCTTTCCTCCAGATGCTGCCTGGCCTGCTGTGTTCTTCCAGCCTCCTGTCTGTCTACCTGAATTCTAGCATCTGCAGTTTTTTTTGTCTCACACCCACTCTACCCGTCTCTGGCTTTGCAGAGGGTAGTGGGTGCCTGGAACACGTTGCCAGAGGAGGTGGTAGAGGCGGGCAGGATAGCGTCATTTAAGATGTATCTAGACAGATACATGAAAGGGGAGGGAGCAGAGAGATACAGATCCTTGGAAAATAGATGACAGGTTTACATAGAGGATCTGGATCGGCGCAGGCTTGGAGGGCCGAAGGGCCTGTTCCTGTGCTGTAATTTTCTTTGCTCTTTGTTCCCCTTCCAAGGTGACAGTTTGCACTCTACAGCACATATAGTCTGACACACATATATATGCCACAGTTAATTAGGCATGCAGCGATCTGATGTTGTTAATGCTAAGATTCATCTTTTGCTGAACTGGTAAATAAACAGGAAACTGTATGGAGATAATATCTCACTTTCCATAATACAGTGAAAAGAAATTGTGAACACACTTCCAATTACAAGCCTTTCAGTTTTCATAATTTGTGATGATAACATTGTAAACCAAATCTACATATTGACTTAACAAGGTGCAGAGCTGGATGAACACAGCAGGCCAAGCAGCATCAGAGGAGCAGGGAGGCTGACGTTTTGGGCCTAGACCCTTCTTCAGAAAATGAAGGGTCTAGG
>NC_063350.1:21556123-21585174 GCF_021869965.1 Rhincodon typus | reverse complement strand
GGCCTAGACCCTTCTTCAGAAAAGGGTCTAGGCCCGAAACGTCAGCCTTCTTGCTCCTCTGATGCTGCTTGGCCTGCTGTGTTCATCCAGCTGTGCACCTTGTTATCTCAGATTCTCCAGCATCTGTAGTTCCTGCTATCTCTACATATTGACTTGATGGCTCAGCAGATTAATATGTTGTAACACTATTTGGTGGTTCAGAGTTTGAATTTAGAAATGAGTAAACCTTATTACAAGGCCAGTAGGCAGACCCACAAACTAATGCCATCCATAACTTTGCATAATTGGTCATTTTATTGGCTATCACACTCAGAGAAAATGTTTTGGTCAGGAAGTATCAAATTATATACTGTGCATTTGATTTATAGAATGGTGATAGCAGGTGGTCTTTAATGGATAGCATTGAACACAGTGGTGTCCACAGCACGTACATACATTTCTGTTATAAGTCACACTGAAAGTTATGTTGGTGAGTGTGTTCGCGTGCACGCAGTAAGTATCTGCAGGAATTATAGAAACTCACCAGATCATTACATCAGTCAGCACGTAACAGTGATTTGACACCAGTGTTGCAATTTTGGAGCTCTGTATTCCAGCCAGCATAGTTTCTTAATCACATTTAATTGAATACATTCACCACAGGACACTCCCAATAGCACTACTTAAAGGGATCATGTACAACATATAAGTTAGTTCCTGACTGATTTCAATTAGCTGTTGCTACCATTGTGTAAGTGGTGGTTTTTGAGTTATAGACTCATAGAGTCATAGAACTGTACAGCGTGGAAACAGACCCTTCAGTCCAACTCGTCCATGCCGAGTTGTCCTAAATAAATTTAGTCCATTTGCCTGCATTTGGCCCATATCCCCCTAAAGCCTTCCTATTCATATACCCATCCAAATGCTTTTTAAATGTTGTTATTGTACCAGCCTCCACCACTTCCTCTGGCAGCTCGTTCCATGCATGCACCACCCTCTGCATGAAAATGTTGCCCCTTAAGACCCCTTTAAACCTTTCTCATCATAAACCTATGCCTTCTAGTTTTGGATTCCCCCACCCTGCGGAAAACACCTTGGCTACTCATCCTATCCGTGCCCCTCATGATTTTATAAACCTCTATAAGTTCTTCAAAGTGACCAAATTTTCTAGGTATAGAATAGGATAGAAATTTATTGTCACTTGTACTCTTACAAGAAAACTACAGTGAACAGTTTTATAAGTCGCACCACCACAGCGCCTACATTAATGACAGATGTCATACATATTAATAAAACAAAGTAAAATTAAGACAAAGTTCATCACAGTTCAGTTAATGGTTCCTGACCTCAGAGAAAGCCTTTTAATGAACAATAGAATACCTGGAACATACAGTCGGGACAAGACTGCCACTCCTGGACGAGATCACCATGCCGGGCTGTTGGAATACTGGGCCGGAGGCCTTTGCCAACGACAGCCACCATGCCAGGCTGAGACTGCCACTCCTGGATAAGATCATCATGCCGGGCTGCTGGAATACTGGGCCGAAGAAGACCGCCATGTTGGGCCGAGACCACCACTCCTGGACGAAGCCGCCTGCTGGGTCGCTGGAATAGCTGGAAGCCAACGCTGAAGAGGATATCCACACAGGGACAAGACCTCCACACTGGGATAGGACCACCACACTGAGCCAAGACTGCCACACCAGGCCACTACCTCATCGCTAGGCCGGGAGAAGCCTTCCACCGAAGCCGTTAAAAAAGGTAAAAAGTGAATCTTGATAATAACTATAATAACTGGAAATATTTTTTAAAAAAAGCAGAGAAAGAAATAAAGTAAAAGCGAACAGAATAGATGAGCTCCAGACTCCTGGGTTAAGGAGTCTGCATGCTGCACTGCTTCTCCGTTGCCATCTTGGTGGAAAATCTGTAAAAGGGTCACTGGAACTTGAAACATAAACTCGGACTTCTCTCCACAGTTGCTGCTAGACCTACCCTACTGAGATTTTCCAGCAATTGGTGTTTTTATTACAGATTTCGAGAATCCACAGTTCTTTCAGTTTTTTTGTGAAGGTACATGGAGATTTGCTTCATGTTGGATAACCTCTCTATTCTGAGGGCACAGCCCTTGCCATGGGTTGCACAGCAAGCAGCTCAAGAGCAAGAAGAGGAGGAGGAAGGGGGAAAATCAACCTAGATATGCTTCACCTGGACAGGTTGGCTGGGGAACAACTCATTTGACTGCGATACCAACAACAGTCTGACAGTCTCACACTACCTTTCCTGTCAGAGTGTCCACAAGGCCACCATGCAAACATAAAAGCCAACACAAAATTAACAAATTTCTAAATCAAACCATGCCATAATCCATTCAAAGATCAGCTATTCAACAAAAGCAAAATACTTTTCATTCAGGCAGCAGTTTGCCAAAGGTTGTTGGAAAGGAGTTAAGTGCCCACTTTTGGGGCCTGTTCAATTTAACATCCAAACTATTCTTACATTTATCAGTGCACACTAACAATTTTAACTAACTCTGATTCATATGTTTGTTTGGTTCAAACTACCTGCAATCAGCAACTTCTCTTTCACATCATGAAAATGTTATTCTACAGGAGATACAACTCAGGCATGTGTGAATGAGATGCACATATGGCAACAATAAAAATCTCTTATGCTGCAAGTTAGCATTTAGGTATAATGGGAACAAAGGTGTAAATTCTGTTAACTTAAAAGCATAAACAGGTGCTACATTAAAATGAACATATGGAAATTCATGCTTCACTACATAAGAACAATTGCTTTTGATGGCACTGCATCTGCTGAACTGCTTTACCACATCATTTTGAGCAGAAAATTAGTTTTCCACTGACCATTTAAAATCTCAGCAGATTACTTCACACAAAGCTAGTTCTACACAACATTATAGTCAGTGTGGAGTAGGGGATATTATTTTTATTTGTCCAACATTTCTTCTGCTCACATAATATTGTAACTGAAAAGAGTCATAATGCATGATCAGCATTTTTAAAATCATTTTTCCATAAATAACTTCAGTTTGGAGGGCAGCTCGCAGCCTCTCTGAGTTGGGATAAAACCTGTTACAAGTTTTCTGAGTATGACGAGACCATAAGACATAGAGTCAATAGTAAGCCATTCAGCTCATTGAGTCTGCTCTGCCTAGATTAACATTCTAATATAGTAATGAAGGAATGCTGCAGTTGCCAACCTATGGACTGGACATTGAACCCAAGCCCCATCTACCTGTTCTACTCATAGATGGATTAAAGATGGTACAGTGTAATTCTGGCTGATAGTTCTTCTTTAATTGATCAGTTATCTGATCATTCATCTCCTTATTGTTTGTTGCAAACAGTCACCACATTTGTCTCTCCACAAAAAGGTGAAATAACTCCACCACAGCCAGTATCCCATCATCGTCACCCTTTATTTACACATGCATAGAACACGACACTGACCCAGCTAGCTCAGAGCCAGCTCCTAGAGTGAGCAGAACCCCTGACGCTCCTGTTTATATCTGTCAGCCCCAATCAGGGAACTCACATTCTATGAGATCCACCTGGGTGACCTCATTCCAATAGCTACAAAGTTCAAAGCAATTTTGTGTTTTCCAACTCCTTCCTTTTCCCTAGGCCTTCCCTTCACTATTCCAATGTTGTTGGTTTCACAAATGCCTTCTAATTAATGTATCCATTCAGTTCCTAAACTGAACTGCAGTGAATTGTAACATCAACAAGCAATCATTGTACTCATATTTTATCTCTGTTCTCTGCCCCTTAATATTCCTCCTCTTTTTGCTAACCTTGTTAATAATGTTCGCTGCTAAGTTTTCAGTTTGGAAGATAGGTCTCAGCCTGAAATGTTGACTATGGGCTGGATTTTCTTCTTTGAAATAGGCATTGGGTGTTGGGAATTTACCTAAACCTGCCATTCTATCTCAGTTGTGGAAGTACCCATCCATCCTATTTTTGTGCTAGGAAAATCTGCTCTGTGATGGAGCCAATGCTGAAGACTCTTTCAAGTCAGAAATGGGCCTGGTTAGGAGATTGGGTCCAATAGGGCCATTTCTCTCACCAAAGCTAGCAGGCAAGACCATGAGCAGTCAGATGACCAAGTATTGTGAAGTCATCATTGACCCTTATCATGCAAGTAGTGAGCTTTTCTCTCGCACTGACCAACAGGTTTTTAACTGAGGTAAAGTTGGCTGCAAATCCTTCGTTAGCTGCCTCTATTTCACATTACCACTGCTGGTAATGATATCTGCTTTTGTGCCAAGTGACCTCAACCTGTAGCAATTGTTATCAAAGTGCACATTTCAGTTTTTGGTCTGGACACAGCTTTCTGTCTTAACACCTTTAATTCCAATAGGTGACTGAAGGCACAAAACAAAATGAACTGACGCCAAGTAGTCTCAAGTCACATGGTAGCTCACCCTGCAGTATCACTCCTGTGCACCTCGTGGCCCAGTGGGTCTCTGGGATAGCTAGTTTTGCTATGTTGGCTTGCTCAGCCACAATGATGACCCCTATCTTGCACACAGATAGCCTTGCACCAATTGTCAGCATGCTACTCACGAGTATAGTGATCCCAGCTGTTGTTATTATTGGATAAGTCAGATCCCAAACTGAAATCTGTCTTTATAGATCATATAGAGCAACATTTTATTAATAGGCACCTATGGGACCAGGAGTGTGCCGGTTCATCAAATATTCAGGTCAAACAAAAGGTCCACCTAATCAATGTAAAAACACACATTGAGTAATAGAAATATAACGCAGGAGGTATAACCATCACTGTTATACATTATTTACAGCATAAATCACTAAAATAATAATGCAACTTTGCCTTAAATAAAACTTAGTGGCAGAGATCATTCTGACTCCCACCCTTAACTGACTACTTGGACATCGCGGAGATTGCGATAATACAGCAAACTTCTGGTATTTGAGGTTCATAATTTTTGTTGGTTTATCAAGAGTGCCAGTTGATAAGGTGTTGGTTAAAACACAATTTGCTATTTTTTTTTCTCATTTGGGTTATAATGAGAAGGTCTGTCACTGAAACATAATCATGCAATATTATATATTAGATTCCAACAATAAGGCAGAAGTTTACTATGAATAAGTAATTAAGACAAAATAGAGTAACCTAAACTATTTAAATAACACAGCTTTAACAATTTCAAAACACAGTAAAAATGTAATCCCATTAACCCCAACGTTCTTTTATAGATCCACGAAGTACCCCTTTACAGATCCTAACATACTATTTTACATTTCCCCAAAGTACCCCTTTACAGTACTCACACCAGACAGAATCTCCTTTTCAATCACCTCTAGCTTAAGTTAGCTGCAACTTGAACTCCAAGTCATTAGAATCTGACAGCCATTTCCTGGAGCCTTCATATATCTAACGTTCAACTTCTTTTGCTTCTTTTCAGTGTTTTACCCAAACAGTTCTGGTCTGGAACTATTACTAAACTCTTTACTCTGAGTTTTTTTTAACAAATCTGAGCAATCGTCTCCCTTTCTTGGAAGCAACTGCTTTATACATCCATACTCAGCTAAGAATCCTGCAGAATTGTCCAACCTGAAACTAAAACTGAAAGGGTTCTCTCCAAGCTGCAGTGTTTTCCCCAAGCTTAAAAAAGTATATGTCCAGAATTTTTCATGAGAAAGCCTAATTTACTCCACTGTGTACTTGATTCACTCATAAACTCTCCCAGTATAGACAAAATACATCGTTCTTTTAGGCTCTCTTGAACTGCATTTGAACAAATCACCATGGCTACAGAGATACTTATAAATTAATCATTAAAACCAACAACCTCCCCCCACCTTTCTTGAAAGTCAATGCCCTTCAGGTATCTTTCAAATAAGTATTTCAGTCTCATTTCCCTTGCACTGTTGACACTGAAGTTGGGATCACAACTAGAATAAAGGTAAGTATAATATTAGAGATACTGAAATGGCTTGGGATGAGTATGGATTTTTATGGATCGTTTATGTAATAGAATGAAATTAGTTAGATAACCTTAAAAGGAAACAGTTAAAGTAATATTCACCATCTGTTCATGTTGAAGACTAAACTAAATGTTGGAATTTCATATCACATTTCCTTCAGTGCAGTATCCCTTAACAGTGAATCAATATGTCACTGCTGAAAAATTCACATCAACTAAATCCAGAAGGATAAGATGAATATTTTACCGTCCAATACTGATCCCAGTTTTATTTTCTAATCATGTCACGTGAAGAATTACTAAGTAATTTAAAATAGAACATTTTGAAGAGTACAATACTTTGTTAAAAAAAAGCTTGCAAATTTTAAGGTGTACATATGACTACATAAACAGAAATATGTCTTCTAAATACTGCAAATTAACATGGATGTTAGGTATGATATAATGACACAATTGTAAGCCTTTTGACAGATGGGTAGGAAGTGACTTTTAGAATTCAAGAAGAAAATTTTTTCCTTGTCTAAAACTTAGCTTTTTCACTTTTAAAATAGAGTCACAGTCAGAGAGTTCTTCATAGCACAGAAAAAGGCCCTTTCACCCCCAATGTCCAAGCCTGTCATTAAGTATCTATCTGTCCTAATCCCATTTTTCAGCACTTGGCCCCTAGGTTGGTACACTATGGCATTTTGATGAATGTTGATTCAGTTACACAGTGGAGCAATCATGGTAATCCTAGGTACCAACTTCAACCAAACAAAAATTGGCTTTTGCAGCAAGGTTTGGCCACACTTAATGCAATTTTTTCTTGACTCTGAACTCTAAAATTAATGGTGGAAGCCAAGAGGCAGAATAAATTAACAAATTAAATTTTAATTAAGGATTTGCTAATTAAGAACATGACAAGAAAGATTAGTGAATGAAAACAGTTGAAAATTGTTTGAGATTACTGATGGAACTCTTGATTTTTGAGTATCTTTATTACTCTAATATTAATACTTGTTCCAGGATCACAGTGTGCAAGCTAAAAAACTTTACAAAGATAGCCCTGGGAAAAAATAATCTTCAATTACCTCCTGATAGCGTAAGGATTACTAAAGTGAGTTTCTCAGTTTGCCAGCTCCTTAAAGCTAGAAACATCTTGCATGACAATAATTATCAAGTTGGATTTTTCTTTTCTCTAGTTCATTGAAAAACTAGCTTGAAATCCTAACCATAAATATTTACCAAATTAGTGTACTTTAAAATTTGGTTTCACATTACTTTTCTAGTGATGTGCATCCAGCAATATTGAAGCACTCCTTAGTATAATTAAAACATTTTTCTAATGGCTATGATAGCTGTCTTTGATGTGTTTTGTTATTTTCTATGTCACTTCATCTGACATGTATCACAAAAAGTTGGGTTCTCGTTGAGATAGATATCTTGACGATTATTAACAGCACTAACTGTTTACATGACTACAATATCACAGACTAGCACGCATAGTCTGGGTTCTGTTTTTACTGATGTTACTGTACATTATATGAACATAAGCACATTATTCTGGCTCTATGAAACAGTGAAGGCAGCTGAAATTAACGTGGGTCCCTTTATATTGGAACATTACATTTCGTGATCTCACATAACTGTCTTAAAGTTACAGATTTGCCCTGTCTGGAATCTACTGAAATATGATACATCAGTGACACTGTCGATTACTCAAGTAATCTGAGTTGCTGTGACAACATGTTCTTACATTCTGTTGTGATCTGGAGCTATGGATAGTGATAAGTAAAGGCTTCAACGTTTCGAAAAGCTGTACGATTTATTATGTGAAGCAATCAACATAAACCCATTCTGAAGAAGGGTCACTGGACTCTGCTTTCTCTTCACAGATGCTGCCAGACCAGCTGAGTTTCTCCAGCAATTTCTGGGTTTTTTTGCAACATAGACCTAGATCTTATCCTGTCAGAACAGCCCATATACTGCTTCTGCTTTAGTTGCTGGCATCACAGACGAAGAACCGCAGTGGTTTCAGGTGGCCAAAACCTTCTGATATTATAACAATGTAGATTTATCTTGTTACAAGGAAGGTGCAAGGGACTTTGTTTATCCCCTGGCTGATGCCACAGAAAGCCATAATCATAACTGAACATTAAATTTGCCCTTCGAGAGAGATAAGAAAATTTGATTCACCAAACTATCTGGTAGTCTCAAAGCCATTTTGAGTGAGTATTGCTTAAATAATGTAGCTTTTAAAATATAGCTTTGAAGATTTTCTATATAGTTGAGCAGGTACTGACCTGACAAAAGGATTTTTTTTTGTGAAATGCTTGTGAATCAAGAAAGTACTTACTGAAATGTCCAACATGGTTAAAATATTTCATTTTGCTCAGTAATACTGAAGATTAAAAATACCATTTAGGATAAGGGTAAAGCTCTATTCCACACTTACTAGCCTGAATTTTAACTCTGATGTTTGGACCCCAACAAACTTGGTTAAAAAGCAGGTTGTAAGGTTGCGCCTGCCAGTAGTAGGGCCCACTCACTAACCTCCTAATTGGGTGCGCATGGACCACTTCCCAATTCAGGATTACGAGTGGGCTCTTGGTACTGGCTGCCAAATCAAATGGCCAGTAGCTCTTAAGCTTCAACAGTGCCACCTCAATGGAATGTCACTGCTGAGGCAGAAAGAGATCTTGGGAGCTCAGACAGGCAAGTCCAAAAATGTGAAAATTTCAAGAGACCAACAGGGGAATTCCTCCACACAAATTGTTGGGGACACAGGGGCTTGTAGCTATATTTGGATGACTAGGATGCTTTAAAGAAAATGTAATTTTCTGTCTTTGATGTACGCATGTCAGTTTTGAAGAACAGAACTTTTTTCCTCCACTTGAGGAAGTAATGCTGTATTGTAGTGGTAACGTAACTGGACTCATAACCCAGAACCCCAGGCTACTCTTCTGGTTTGAATCCCACCATGGCAGACAGTAAATTTTCAATTCAATGGAAAAAAATGTGGAATTAAACATCTAGCTTAATGGCAAACATTTAACCAACATAAATTGTTTTAAAAACTCATCTGCTTTACTCCTGTCATTTAGGGAAGGAAATCTGCCCATCCTTTCCCGGTTTGGCCTACATGTGACTCAAAATCACAGCAATGTGGTGGCCTCTTTATCTGGGATGGACAATGAATACTAGTCTGACCAGTCATGACCCCATTTTGTGAATGTTTTTTTAATAATCCAACATGGACCTTTACCCTATCAAATGGCGCTGTTTGCTCCAGTCTCTGTGCCAATTCTTCACTTGTACGATGCAAAACTAATGCAACTAGATGTGATTATAGCCATATCCACATATCTTCTTGGCTTTGCATATTTATTTACCTTTATCCTCCTAAATGTACAGTGCTCTTTGCTCTGTGAAGCATTTCATATTCAAACAACGCTCTCTGGCCCGCATTAAACAATTTCTCCTAACCTCTCCCACTCTCTTACAAATAATCTCTTCCCATTCACTCCGCCAAAAGCCAAATAATTTTTTTTTTAAACTCTATTAAATCTCCTCTTAATCCCCTCTTCTCCAGTGCAAATGATCCCAGAATCAGAAGTCTGTACTGACAAATCAGGTATAAATTATCTTTCTCAACTCTACCTCAACAATGTATGAAATTGTAAAGTCGCAAAGCCGCAGCAGATGAGTGGTAACATATTTCTTTTGCAATTTCCACACCACTAATCCTTATGACTGACATATCCAAGCTACTGTGATAAAACAGAGCTATGTCCAGAAGTTGAAATCAGTCAGTGAAAATAAACCCTTACACCCATCTCAACCATTCAAAGTACAGCACGATACCCACAATATCCTCCAAGATTGTCACATACACTATTTGTGACTCTCCCACCCTCCTCTCTTAATTTCGATTTAGTTTTTGATTTTTGTCAATTTTTCATTCTGTATCATTGAAAATACCACCATTCCACAGAATTCTTTTCATCTTCAATTCTCATCACACTCTCGCACAGGAACAACATGCAAGTCCGCAGTACGTACACAGGAAATATTACTGTCCGTGTGAAAGATAAATAACGGCATATAAACTTTTGATTTCCAAGGTATTACCAGCAATTTCATCAATATTTCAGTCATTGCTAGATCAGGATGTGTCACAGCAAATAAAAAACCTGTTAAAAAATGAGAAGCTTTCTTCTGCAGGACATGATTTGTGTTCTCGATATTTGTGATGCTCCATTAGTAATTCTACAAAGTATTGACTTTGAAGCTTTCAAATAATCCATCAGTTAAAGGATCCTTAATAGCTTGTCACACTGCTATAGTTGCTAGTTTAACCAGAGGAAAATTGGCACTGGAACCTACAGAAGAGTCTTCAGATTACCAAAGAGATAGATGGTATCCTGTAACAGTGAATAAGAAGACAGCTGCTTGAACAGTGCCAACCACAGTGTACTGAGTATGGTGAGCACATTGACTGTAAAGTCAATTTGTTTAATCAACTGCTTCCATCTTAGAAGACGAATGGAAGAAGATCTCAGACAGAGATGCTCTTTCATGCTTTGTGGAAAGAGTATGGTCAAACAGTTTAATTACATTATAAAAACCAAAAGAACTGCAGATGCTGTAAATCAGGAACAAAAACAAAGTTGTGGAAAAGCTCAGCAGGTCTGGCAGCATCTGTGGAGGAGAAAACAGAGTTAACGTTTCAGGTTCTGTGACCCTTCCTCAGAACTAATGGTGGCTGGAAAAACGTCAGTTTATATGCAGGAAATAGGGACGTGGGTGGGGTAGGGAGTAAATGATAGGATAGAGCACAAAGAGAGAGAAAGACAGTTGGACAGGCAAAGGAGTTGCTAACGATCAGGCTGGGAGGGTGAATAGTTGTTAATGGAGACTGTTAGTGACTAGCAACAGCGGGGGTGTAATGGCAGGCTATGTGGTAACAAGGCCTGGTGTGTGAGGTGGGGGGCTGGGACATGGGAGAGTTTAGGCCCTAAAATTACTGAACTCAACATTGAGTCCAGAGGGCTGTAGGGTCCCCAAGCAGAAAATGAGGTGTTGTTCCTCCAGCTTGCATTGGGCTTCACTGGAACACTGTAGCAAGCCGGAGTCAGAGATGTTGGCCAGGGAGCAAGGTGGTGCATTGAAGTGGCAGGCAACAGGTAGTTCAGGGTCTTTTTTGCGAGCAGAACGTAGATGTTCTGCAAAGCAGTCGCCAAGTCTACGCTTCGTTTCCCCAATGTAGCTGCATATGCAGTAAACTAGATTCTTGGAAGTGCAGGTGAAGTGTTGCTTCACCTGGAAGGTATGTTTGGGCCCTTGGATACTGGGGAGGGAGGAGGTAAATGGGCAGGTGTTGCACCTTCGCCGGTTACAGGGGAAGGTGCCATAGGGCTGTGGGGAGGTGTTGGGGGTGAAGGAAGTGTGGACCAGGGTGTCCCGGAGGGAACGGTCCCTATGGAAGGTGGACAAGGGAGGGGAGGGGAATATGTGTCTGGTGGTGGTATCTTGCTGGAGGTGGCGGACATGGCATCTGATGATCTTCTGGATGTGGATGCTGGTGGGATGGTCGGTGAGGATAAGGGGAACCCTATTGCTGTTGCGGGAGGGAAGAGAAGGGGTGAGGGCAGAAGTGCAGGAGATGGGTTGGACCCGATTGACGGCCCTGTGGACAACGGAGCTGGGGAATCTTCGGTTGAGGAAGAATGTGGGCATTTCGGAGGCTCCCTTGTCAAAATTGGCCTCATCTGAACATAAGCGACGGAGACGGAGGAACTGAGAGAATGGGATGGAGTCTTTACAGGAAGTGGGGTGTGAGGATGTATAGTCCAGGTAGCTGTGGGAGTTGGTGAGTTTGTAATGGATATTAGTGGCCAGTCTATCCCCAGAAATGGAAACAGAAATGTCGAGGAAGGGAAGGGAGGAGTCAGAGATAGACCAGGTGAAAGTGAGGGCAGGGTGGAAATTGGAGGCGAAATTGATGAAGTTTTCCAATTCTAGACAAGAGAGGGAAGCAGCACCGATTGTATCATCGATGTATCAGAGAAAGAGTTGTGGGTGGGGACCGGAATAGGACTGGAACAAGGAACGTTCCACATACCCCACGAAGAGACAGGCATAACTAGGACCCACACGGGTACCCATGGCAACCCCTCTTACCTGAAGAAAATGAGAGGAGTTGAAAGAGAAGTTGTTGAGGGTGAGGACAAGCTCAGCCAAGCGGAGGAGGGTGGTGGTGGGTGGGGTTGGTTCAGGTCTTTGCTCCAGGAAGAAGCGGAGAGCTCTAAGACCCTCCTGGTGGGGAATGGATGTGTAAAGGGATTGCACATCCATGGTAAAGAGGAGGTGGCTGGAGCCGGTAAACTGGAAGCTTTGAAACCGGCGTAAGGGGTCAGATGAATCATGGATGTATGTGGGTAGGGATTGGAAATAGTCGAAATAGTCCTGGCTTTAATCAATAGGATCTCAAGATAGTAGGATATATGCTATCATATTTAAATCATCATGTTTATATTATCATATTTATATAATAGCCTATATTTTCATACGTACTGATTTGGGATTTTTTTTAAATAGAGGCAAAATCAATTTTGGTTTCAATTCTGTGAAAGTGGCTCACTTTTTTTATAAAAGAGATCAAATAGTCATTTGGAACAGTAAACTAAAGACATTATTTTCAAGAAAGACTGTGATTAAAGTTAAAATCCTTCGTTAGACACATGCAGCTTTAATTATTAAAAGTTTACAATGCTGAGTTTTATGACCTGCACAGAATAAGATGATCAGAGGCCAGAGTCAGGATTTTGTTGAGAAGAAAAATTGCAGTTCATTGCAGATTATTTTGTAGACATTGCCAGAACTGTGAATTTCCAGATTGAGAGAAAATTGTTGAAGCTCCAAGTTGCAAAAACTAAGAAGAATTCCAGGCTTTCAAGACTGGAGGGAGGTTTCTAGTTCTCAGAACTAGACAGAAGTCTCTAGGCCATCAAAACTGGATAAAGTCAGGTAAACAAGTTCATTGGGATTGAGCGTCTGCAAAATTTGTTGCTGGAGAATGGCTTGATTATTTGTTTTTGCTGTTTATGTTAGATCTTTCAAAATATTTTATGTATAGTATATAGTTTTGTTATTTTTCTCTCTTTTGTCTAATAATCATATTCTTTTGTTGGAAGAACATTGGCAGCCTCATGTGAATACATTCAGCGTCTAATCTCCAAATGAACCAAACTGCAAAAGTAAAATGTATAGTCGATCAAGCCAGGTTTCACTCCAAGATCTGACTTGTCCGGTATTACCATCAGATGTGATCATTGCATTATAGCCATGTGAATTTACCACTCGTAGTAAATCTATTATTAAAATAATGTACTTACCAACATGTAGGTACTTGTTAATAATAAAAGCTGGCAGTTATGTCTACCACCAGTCATTTATGTACGTAAATACTGATTTACATTTTGTGCAGTGTTGATTACTGTTCAAATTCATTCCGAACTGAGATCTGACATAAATGAAATGACGTTTTTTGTTAAATTTCAGGCTATGCGTCTGCTTAGCCTGAATTGACCCCCACCCTGCTTCTTCCCAAATGCAGTCAGTAGAAGATCAACAATTACAAGCATCACAAGAATCTCGGATTGACCCATAGCAGACTTCCACTTTGCATGCTGAAGCTGCTTAGTGAACACCACACAGCAGCAAATGAGTCAGAATGAGTGCACTTAGGATTGGCACTGAAAGCCAATTTCCAGACGCCATCCTACAACTCATCAGCTTCATCCTTGACCACAACGTCTTCACCTTCGACAACCAGTTCTTCATCCAGACACATGGAATAGGCATGGGGACCAGATTTGCTCCCTAGTATGCTAACATTTTCGTGCACAGATTCAAACAAGACTTCTTTGCTGCACAGAACCTCCAACCAACGCTATACACCTGATAGAATGACGACATTTTCTTCCTTTGGACTCATGGCGCAGAATCACTAAAACAACGAAATAGCGATATCAACAGGGCTCATTCCACCATCAGACTTAAAATCTTTAGAATCAGTCTCATTCTCGGACACACGGATCTCCATCAGGGACAGACACCTCAGTATTTCACTCTACTGAAAGCTTATGGATAACCTCACGATGCTGCACTTCCCTAACTTCCACCCTAAACATATTAAAATAGCTATCCCCTACGCACACACAGGATCTGTTCAGATGAGGAGGAACGAGACAGACACCTGAAATTGTTGAAGGACGCCCCCATAGGAACTGGATACAATGCTCAACTCATCGATCACCAGTTCCGACGTGCCACAGCGACAAACCGTAATGACCTCCTCAGAAGACAGACACAGGATATGCCGATAGGGTACTTTTTGTCATCCAGTACTTCCCAGGAGCGGAGAAACTACACCAAGTTCTTTGCAGCCTTCAACACATTATCGATGACGATGAGCACCTCGCCAAGATCGACCCCACACCTCCACTACTTGCCTTCAAACAGCCACCAAAAAACTTAAACAGACCATTGTTCACAGCAAGCTACCCAGCCTTTAGGACAACATCGATCACAACACTACACAACTCTGTCATGGAAACCTCTGCAAGACATGTCAAATCTTCAACATGGACACTGCTGTCACACGTGGGAACACCACCCACCATATGCATGGCAGATACTCATGTGACTTGGCCAACGTTGTCTATCCCATACGCTGCAGGCAATGATGCCCCGAGGCATGGTACATTTGCAAAACCATGCAGAGGCTACAACAACAGATGAATGGACACTGCGCAACAATAGCCAGACAGAGATATTCCCTCCCAGTGGGGCAACACTTCAGTAGTCAAGGACATTTGGCCTCAGATCTTCGGGTAAGTGTCCTCCAAGGCAGAGTTCCAGATACACAACAACGCAAAGGCACTGAGCAGAGGCTGATAGCCAAGTTCGGTACCCATAAGGATGGCCTCAACTGGGATCTTGGTTTCATGTCGCACTACAGATGACCCACCACACTACACACACACACTCACACACACCCTTTCAACCTACGGGGTGAATTTGTATTTGCATTCACTAAACGGATAAATTTCGTTCGGAAAGCAACCCTACCTCTGCATGTATCTCAAGGAGCAGAGTACTCTCCTGAACAAATTAAATTCAGCCAAGCAAGGCGTAATGTAAAAATGCACTAGACCAACGCTGTGCCATGATAATTGGGTCATCTCAATGGATCATTAGGTCTTTACCTGTCCAGCTTTTCCACATGTTTGTGTGTCTGAGATATATGCTGCAGTGGAAATATCACAAATCCACACTGATCTGAATTTGCAGAAACATTTACAGTGATATTGGAATGAAAATATTTAAAATGCCATTTGGAACACAAGAGACAGTGGCCGTTTGAGGAAGGGGAAGATAATACAGACATAGGTCAGAAAGATAATGGCTGGGCTCCTCCTGGGAGTGTTTTACAATGGAGGTGTGTAGCGAGAAAGGGTTCTGACACTGGGGAGATTTTCAGGTAGTCAGCATGCTCAGGCAGAGGCAAGCGAAAGGGTCAGCAGTAGCCAACCAAGAGTTAGCAGGCAGGAGAGGCAGCAAATTTAGGAAAGCAGGGAGGTCTTCAATCCTACCAGCCTAGGGCAGCAATAAGGGGAATGCAAGGATGTCTTCATTTTAAGGTTTTTCATGAAGGGGTCAATGCACTTTGGTCCATGGCACCATCAGCACTTCTAGGATCACAAACCCGAGCAAGCCAGAGAAAGGCAACCAGCAAATGGCTTTCCCATGACAGAGAACTCGCCGCAAACAATGTCAGCAATCTCAGAAAATGGTACTTACTTGACCCTTTGGTTGTCTCATTTGATTAGCCATTCCATTTGACAGGCAACTAAACTACTGCTACTCTTGTGCTGGGAAAGTTCCCAGGCAGTGGGACTGCATCAGGGATTAATGTAATTAGCAATCAATTTACAACACCCCTTCTCCCCCTTCCCTCTCATCTCCAAATTCTGAGAATGGTGCAGAAGTGGAGGGTAGCTGAGGCTAAAATTCTGCCAAATGTGTATCAGAAAAAAGCAAGAGAACAGAAATGAAGAAGGGTACTGACCCAAAACGTCAGCTTTTCTGTTCCTCTAATGCTGCCTGGCCTGCTGTGTTCCTTCAGATCCACACAATGTTATCTCTGACTCCAGTATTTGCAGTTCTTACTATCTCTAAGCGAATAATATGACATGTTTATAAAACATCACTTTAAAAAATCCTTCCAAAAGTATAACTGCAAGAGGGTAATCAACGGAAAGACAAACAATCCAAGGGACCCAAACAGAGCTGTGTAAGAGAATAAATATGAAACAGTTAATACGAGGGGTATGCTAACAGTCTACCATCTAACATCAATTATAGATAGCATGTGGTCTCAAGCTTTGATATTAGCGAAGGTTCTACAATATCAAAGGGCTTAAAACCAATAAGTCTGCATACCAGATGATTTACTGTATTTCCCAGGATAATGTCAATGAAAAAGGTGATTTGTAAGACACTCTTAGTTACTTTGAGCAAGCAAGTGAACATCAAGGAATGTGTATTCAGGCTGGAGTATAAAATTCATCAAGGGAGAATTTGAATGAGATTTTTTTGATTTGTTGCTCACTATATCAAAACATTATGAGGGAAAAAAAGTACCCAAACCAAATAGAACTGGGCCAGTTTTAATCAGTCAAGGACAAATGAAGGGAAAAATAAGAACGACTAAGAGATTATTTAACTAAACAATGGTAGTTAATATAAAATATAAACCAAAAAGTCTTCTACATTCATGTAAATAGCACACACAGTAAGAAGAAAATTGGGGCTTATTTGGGACAATGAAAGATATGTACTAAGTGGTCCGAAATTTAATGAATACTTTGTATCGGTATTTGCTAAGGAAGAGGATGCCACCAACATGTTAGCAGAAGCAGATACATAGGAAATGGATACATCTTGGAAATGCTTGAAGCCTAACATTCCTTTGTCCCCAAACACTCTGTACCATAAGTCTATATATCCCTTCCATATTTTTCTGTCAAAATGATTTCACTCACACTTCTTATTATTAAATTTTGTCTAACTTCTGCATCCATTCTACCGCCGTATTTGTGCGTTGTTGAAGGCAATTGGTATTGTTCCCATTGTTTTCCACTCGTCCAAGTTTAGTGTCATTGATACGTCTTGAAATTTTCCTCTGCATTCCACTATATAATTTATTATACGTATATCAAAAAATGTGTTGTACTGACAATTGGGGAATACCAACAGTTAGCATTCTGCAATTTGAAAATAAAAACACACTTGCCACAACTTCGTACTGTTTGTCTGTAAGCCATTCTTTTTTAAATCTGAGCTGATACCGACCGTCCTACTCCATGAGGCTCAAGTTTTTTAACAACATAAGAAATAGGAGTATGAGTAGACCATCTGGCCCATCGAGCCTGCTCCACCATTCAATAAGATAATGGCTGATCTTTTCATGGATTCAGCTCACCTACCTGCCTGCTCATCATAATCCTTAATTCTTCTACCATTCAAAAATCTATCTTTGCCTTAAAAAACATTCAATGAGGTAGCCACAATCGCTTCACTGGGCAGAGAATTCCATAGTTAACTTTTATGTAGTACTTCATCAAAAAAATTGTCAGACCCATCTACACAACATCCAGTGCATTCCTTTCACCAATGTTCTCTGAAACCTAATCAAAAAATCCAATTAGATTTGTTAAGCAAGATCTGTCTCTTAAAAACCTGCGCTGGCTCTCTTGTTTAACTCTCCAAGTGCCTGTTGATTTCTTTCCCCGATCAATGTTTCACAAAACCATGGAGACAATAAAAACTGCAGGTGCTGGAAGCCAGAGTCTATAAGGTTTGAGGTTGGAAAAGCACAACAGGTCAGACAGCATCCGAGGAGCAGGAAATTCGATGTTTTGGGCCAAAACCCTTCGTCCTGATATTGAACCACAATATTGAGAGTAGCTCAGGCATCATTAATAATAGTATTGAGTATGAAAGCAGGTAAGTTATGTCAAACATGTACGCTGTTCTGGTTAGATCTTAATAAAGATTGCACCCAAATTCTGTTCACCATACTTTAGCATGACAATCTGAAATGATGCAAGGTGATTAACCAGAATGGTTCTGCAGTGAGGGACTTTAATGACAATGTTAAGTTGGAACAGTTGTGTTGTTCTTCTTGGAGCAAAGGAGATTGATGCGAAATTTGTTAGAACTATATGAGAGCCAACAGGCTTAATAAGGTAGACAATCAAAAGCTTGTCTTATTAAATTCTCATACAAGACCAATGGGGCATAGATTTAAGATTTCATGCAGAAGATTTAGGGGTATATGAGGGAGAACAATTTAATGTATCAAAGGATATGACCTGGAAATCACTATGTATGGGTGTAATGGAAATGAAAATAATCAATGATTCTAAAACAAAATTGGATGGGCAAATGAGGAAGACAAATTTGCAGGGCCTCAGGATAAAGCAAGTCAACGGGATTGATTAGATTGCTTTACAGAGAGAGAGTATGCACTCAATTGGCTGAATGGCCTCGTTTTGTGCAATGTTGAGAAAGTCCCTGATTTGATATTAATATTGAACAATTTTCTAATTAGACTACCTCATGAGAGGACCATATGAGCTTGAAGAAGATACCACTTAAAAAAAACAATTGAGCCACAAGCAATGAATTGATAAGGTGACATTAATTTCAAAAATAGATCTCAAATTCTCTTTCATGGAGGTACAATAATTAAGATCTTTCATGGATAGAGAAGGTAAGCTAGGACATTAAAGCTAGAAGACAAGTAACAATAAAAGAAATTGTTGAAAGGTTGATCAACAGATGTCTGGCTTTGTTAAATACAAAGAATAAGGCCAGAACTTCCCAAGAAACAACTAGATGCTGAATTGGGAAGACATCAGAGTTTGTATTCTGCAAAGGTGAAATCAAGTTGGAGAAAGGGCTTCATCTAAAATTATCTTCTAATATCTTTGGAGGCTCACCTACTCAGCTGTTTGTGTGGAAGTAATATTAAAATATTCTAAGAAATTCTGCCTTTGTTTTTGTTTTGAGAAATTGCCTCAGGAGCATAATTGATTTTTTTCTATTTGCCAAAGGATATGAACTCTAGAGGAGACAGCCTCCTACCTCTACAATGTGCCAAGAAATAGCGAATTATCTAGATTGTATTCAGTAGGTGTCTGAAGATTTATGTCCTACTAGAGAAAACCAACTGAGCTGTGTGGGAAACTGCAAGATAATCAACACTTACAATCTGTAATTTCACTGCATTACCTGTCGCCATGAAGGTGATAGGCTCTGTTAGTTTTAATGCTGCTGTTTTTTTTCCAGCCACCTATCCTGTTTCAAAGTTCATTAGATAAGACTACTTTTGAGGACTTTGTAAGCAGTACTGCTAGCATTTGATGGTATCTCACTTTGCACTTAGTAAGCACTAATTTAGCACTGTATCAGGTCTGATAGTTGCACTATTAGTGAATGCTAGCTGTATGAACATAGTTGCTTTGAGAAAGAGAGCAGGAGGTTGGTACTAAAATGCTAATGTCAGTGTGTTGCTGCATTTCTAACAGTAAAAAAATAAAGCCAGTAGAATTTGGCCTTGTCACTATCACACACACAGCACCAAACATGACCTCTTACTCAACTGCAAAACAGAACAAGTAGTTTACAGCAGACTATTAACAGAAACAAAACATTACAACAGGCATAAAATCTTCTTGGAAAATAGAACAAAAATTATTTCTTACTGTGAAGCAAATGTGAGCCATTTCTTCAGCAACATTCTGCCAATAAAACAGCCCCACCTGTGAATATATCGTTATCTTGCTTAACAATGTCCTAGTTACTACTTCAAGTCAATAAGCAAAACAAGTAGCTTTAACATCTTGAAAACAAAATCCACATTTTCTTCCTTCATCCTTTAGCATAATTATACACATCAAGTTTTTTATACATTTAGTTGTGATGTTCCAGCTGTTAAACTCAATTAAACATAGAAAGGGGATATTTTAAGTGCCGCAGTCAGATGACCAGGGAATTGTAACACCTGTGAAATATAATTGCAGTAATAAACCTGTTCACAAGTGTTGTTAACGAAATGAACATGTACCTATTTATAATTAACCATTTACAGATAGTTTAATTACCATGTTCAGGCAGAAATGCTGAGTGGAAGACCTTTCTTGACCTCCTCAGGTCTGCACCATCAAGACATCATTCCACACAACATCAAGACACAGTATGTGCAGCAAAAGCTACAGATGATGAGATCTCAGCTAAGGTATTCAAGAACTCCATTCAAGAGCTGGTTGGACCCCTGTTTACAAATACAATATGGCATTACCTAGACAATGTAGAAAATTACACAGCACCATCTGCAAAAACCTGAGAAAGTTCAACCCAAACAAAGATCATTGCATCAGTCACCTTGCAATCATTTTTAAAGTTAATAAAGGAATTTCCAGCATTATTAAGTAGCATTGGAATTAATATTCATGCCACACAAATGCCAGGCAATGATGATGTCCAACCATTGCCTCTTGACATTCAACAGGATTAACATTAGTATCAACTATCACTACAACTCCCAGTTATCAACTTCTTAGGAGTTAGCACTGACCAGAAACTAAATTGGACTAGCCACATGAATAAAAGAAAAATACTGCAGATGTGAAAGAATCATATTGGACTCGAAA
The DNA here is from genome assembly GCF_021869965.1 of Rhincodon typus. Taxonomy (NCBI): domain Eukaryota; kingdom Metazoa; phylum Chordata; class Chondrichthyes; order Orectolobiformes; family Rhincodontidae; genus Rhincodon; species Rhincodon typus. Next base: position 21,564,453 of record NC_063350.1, on the reverse strand, counting down.
CATTAACTCTGTTTCTCTCTCCACTGATGCAGCCAGACCTGCTGAGTTTCTCCAGCACTCTCTATAACCGTACATATACAGTGGCTACAAGAGCAGGTCAGCTGCTGCCTGGCCTGCTGTGCTCCTCCAGCTCCACATTTTGTTATCTCTGACTCCAGCATCTGCAGTTCTTGCTATCTCAGAGGCTAGGAATCCTGCTGTAACTCACCCCCTGACTGCCCAAAGTCTGTCCATCATCTATAATGCTCACATCAGGAGTGTGATAGAATGTTGATTGTTTGATTGATTTATTGTTGTCACATGTACTGAGTTATAGTGAAAAGTGTTGTTTTGCGTGATGTACAGGCAGATCGTACCATGTAAAGTGCAGTAAGGTAGCAGAACAGAGTGCAGAATAAAGTATAAAAACCGAAAGAACTGTGGATGCTGTAAATCAGGAACAAAAACAAAGTTGCTGGAAAAGCTCAGCAGGTCTGGCAGCATCTGTGAAGGAGAAAACAGAGTTAATGTTTTGGGTCCGGTGACCCTTCCTCAGAATAAAGTATTACAGCTGCAGAGAAGGTGCACACAGAGACAGAGAGAGAGAGAAAAAGAGATCAGAATTAACATTTGAGAGGTCCATTCAAACAGCAGGGAAGAAGCCATTCTTGAATTTATTTGTACGTGTATTCAAGCTTTTATACCTTCTGCCCAACGGAAGAGGGTGGAAGAGAGTATAACCGGGATGTGAAGGGTCTCTGATTACATTGGTTGTTTTCCTGAGGCAGCAGGAAGTATAAGCGGAGTCAATCGATGAATGCTCCACACTCTCCTGGATGAGTGCAGCTTCAACAGCACTCAAGAAGCTTAACACTATCTAGGACAAAGTAACACATTTCATTGGCACCACATCCACAAATATTCTCCTCTTAATCTTCTCTTTCCCAAGGAAAACAGTCCAAGCGTTTGTACTCCAGCTTCATAATTGAAATTCCTCATCTCTGGAGCCATTCTTGTAAATCCCTTCAATAATAAGCAGCCTAACCATATTCCCATTGCACGTAATGGATTATTACTATTGAATTCCCTACAGATGGCACAGCCTTGATAAGCCACATTTCCATCTTCTACGCATTCTTCGCTACACTCATATCCTAAAGTGTGATTTCAGAACCAGCCCAGTACTCCAGGTGAGGCCAAGCTAGTTCATTTTATAAGTTTAACATAACCATCTTGCGCTTGTATTCTATGTTCCTATCAAAGACCAGAATACTGTATGCTTCATGAGCTACCTTCTATTCCATAAACTTTAACTTTTCTCACAAGTCTGTTGTGTGGTACTTTATCAAATGCCTTTTGTAAATCCATGTTTATCACATTATTAGCATCAACATCAACATAAGACTCTCTGTTACCTGTTCAAAAAACTCTAGAAAGTTAATGAAACACAATTTTCCTTTATGAAATCCATGCTGCTTGTCCTTAATTAATTTGCATTTGTCCATGTTGCTATTCATTTTATGACAAAATTATTATTGTTTCCCCACCACAAAAGTTTACCTGACTGCTGTGTAATTTTTAGATTTATCTTTACACCTGTTTTTGAACAAGATTGTAGCATTTACAATTCTCCAGCCTTCTAGCACCGCCCCTGAATCTAAGGAAGATTGAAATATTATGGCCATTGCCCTATAGTTTCTACTGTCACTTCCCTCACTATTTTTAATGCATCTGCCATATCAACATTAAATTTTGGGTTAATAAATAAAAAGAACTGTGGACGTTGTAAATCAGAAGTAAAAACAGAAATTGCTGGAAAAGCTCGGCAGGTCTGGCAGCATCTGTGGAGCGAAATCAGAGTTAACATTTTGAGTTGAGTCACTGAACGAAATGTTAACTCTGATTTTGAATTTGTATTTTAATCTTTTGAAACAATTCTCCAGCAATAATTAACATTCTGAAATAAAGAGATATCACATTTGTAAAAGATAATTTTCAGCACCAAAGAACTTGATTCGCAGTTAAAACGTCATTGGAAATGAGCTTACATTGGGATGGACTGGCCCTAATGTGGTGAGTTCAGGAGGGCCATCCTATAATTATAGGAACTTCATGTGATTCCACAAATTTGAATGTCAGGTATTGTGGCTAGGTATCGGTATAGAACAAGTTGGACAGCACCTTCCCGATTTATCTGGGTATGTACAGTTACTGGGGGTGCCTGTGCAATTTACACTACAATATGAGCTGTTAGCTTCAATGTTATTCTTGAAGCAAATTCAGCCCAACATTTTTTCATGTTGCTTTCCTGTTTACTGTTGTCCATTTTGAAAACATTAAATAGAATTTTCTTTTTAGAGCTTTCAGAAAACATTGTACCCATTCACAATGTGAGGAATGGAAAAATCACATCCACTTTTGCCAAAAAAGAAAAACAACTTGAATTCATTTAAAATTAGATCATCCTGCTGAATGGTCCCCAATTCAACAGAAGTTAGTTAAGAATTGTTGTTGTTATGATGACAAGTGCAGGCAAAGACGACGTGAACATAATTGCACACTTATTTGACTGTTTAATTGAGAGAGGTTTAATGGCCAGACTACTAGCTGTCCACTATAGTCTTCTTTGATCAGTGATAAAGGATGTTTGAACCTCTCTTGAGAAACAATATGCTGTCAGTTAACATCTGATCTAAAATAATATAACATTTCCTTAGTATTTCTTTGAAATGGCAGCCTAAATTGTGTGATAAACCCATCCTGATAGCGCAATCCTCTCAGAACTGTATGGGCTAAGACACAAACATTGCACTGATTTAAGCTTTCAGTGCTAATGACTAACAATTTCAATTTTATGTTTACTTCACAGAGTCAAGTTTAAATGATAACATTTCAATAACCTTAGTCTGCCTTCAGGAATAGAAACAATTTCCCCAAACCCATTAATAATTTATTCTATCTCAGGTTTTATCTGAGATCTAACCATAACTATTCAACTGTTTCTCTTGCAACTTCCCATGTTCCATCTTCTTAAACTTGCTCAAAGAAAGCTCTGTTGTCTAACACACACCAAGTCTTGTTCACCTGTGAACATCATCTGTGAACTCACTGATCAGTGCTGGCTCCCAATACACCAACATCTTAAACTTAACATTCTCATATTTCTGTGTTTAAAACTGCTTCATAACTTTATCCTTCTACCAGTTCTTTGATCACCTTGCTCCTAAGGCTCCCTAACTCCTTTGCCCCTTTGTTGGTAGTGCATTTTCAGCTATCCAAGTCCCATGCTTTGGACTTTCTCCTGTAAATCACATTGTGTCAGTCTCTTTCTCTTCTCCATTTCCCTTAAAATCAATCTCTTTGACCAAATTTTTGTTTAACAAACTTATTATTTCCTTGGGATGCTAAGTTGAAAGTAAAAGGAAAAAAGCCATCTTCAGAGGATCTGAAACAGCAAATGCTCCACCAAATAATGAAACACTGAGAATCGGTATATCCACAACCTTGTGCCATAAGCAAAGAATTGGATGGAGTTAAAAGAAAACTGACCAAGACTGGTGCCAGAATTTTGCTTCACTGACCCTTTTTTTCTTCCCTTCACCATCTACAATATTGTGTTTGTCTTGTCTTTTTGCCTGTCAGTTTGTATGTGCATGGGAGTTTTAAGTCGGGGTAGAAATTAAGTTATAGAGTTCTGGATTAGCAGTTCAACTTGTCTTTTTTCTGCAGCTGATAAGAAGATAGTTTGGCAATTTTTTTTGTTACTGTAAACAAAAACCCAGTGTGCATATTCTTTTAAATAGAATTATAAATATGCTAGAATTGGAGGCAGTCCACAGAATGTTTATTAGGATGATCCCAGCGATGCAGGGATTTTCTTGTGAGGAGTGTTTGGAGTAGGTTGGGCCTGTATAATGGAGTTCTTGCGGGAGGTGGGGATTGACTGGATGGATGTGGGGAGGTTGTTTCCCCATGTGGGAAAGTACAGGACCAGAGAGCATATTCTCAGGGTCAGAAGTTGTGCAGTTAGGACAGAAATGAGGAGGAATTTCTTCTCTCAGAGGGCAGTGAATATGTGAAATCCTTTAATGTAATGGGTTGTTCAGGCTGGGTTGTTGGGTATACTCAAGATAGACACAGATTTTTAATCAAAATGGGAATCAAGGGTTACGGGGAAAAGGCAGGACACTGGAGCTGAAGATTATCTAATTGGCCATGACTTTATTGAATGGTGTGGAATAGCCTGTGTGTGCTCCTACATCTTTTAGACAGTTTGGAAAAATTGGTTAATGAAATAGTTTAAATACTTTTCATATTTGTGATAACTCCAGGAATCTTGCACTTGATTTTCAGTGCACTATTCCAGTGACTGTAACAACAAACAGGTGATCAGTAGCTCATCTCAGGGTTAGATCTAGCTCCATGGCTCCAAATATTCTGGCCCAGTATGAGGAAGTTGAAAGGAAGCTGGGGAACTGAATTTGCACCTGGAACTAATGTATCCCTCTAATCTTCCCAAAGTTTTATTGGAAGAAAATTCTGCTTGTCTGATCAGATATCTTTTTGTTTTAGTATAAGCCTTTAGTTCGGAGATCAGTTTCCCCAAAAACAGATTAGGTTAGGACAACTATTAATCACTTTTTGTTTAACCTAAATCACCTAGAGCCTATTAAAACATGACTCATCTAAAGGTCAATGCTTTGATTTTACAATTCTGTATTGTCTCCAGTGCTCTCTAGCCCCATTCGACAATCCAATCTCCTTTGCTGTGGTTCGCTCTTCGGCCCCCACTGAGCTTGATTCTTAGACTCAGAATAAAACTACAATAAGTACCACAATCACAGTCTGGACCAGCTGTAGGTCATGCCACAGGAGATCAGTAAAGTGTACTTAATGATATTTTGACTAGAGATGAAGAAATTTATTTTAGCACAATACCAAACACAAAGGCAAAAGTAAAACAAAATGTCAAGAAAATCACATGAATGCTAAAATTATGAAATTAAACAGAAAATGTGGAAATTGTGCAGCCGCTTCGATAGTACTTCAGGAAGGAAAGACAAGTTAATGGCAATAAAATAGGTTCACATTTCAGATAATGATCAGAATACTGCTTTTCAGAATAGCCAGTTGAGGGCATACAGTGCTACTCCCTGGTGACAATGTTATAGAATGGTATAGCTGGAAGTCAGGCACAAACAAGCAGATCCCCATGGAGATGAGACGTGTTTTAGAAGGATATCAAGCTAGAATTTTATTCACCTTCCTTTTATCAGTATAAAATAGGTCAGCGCTTTGAAGAAAATATTTTCCTCTAGGATTATTTTCAACTTTGAGGACAGTCTTTAAAGATGGTTAGGAGGGCACTGGTGCTAGTTTCAGGCTTTACAGCCAGAAAGTATATAATGGAAACAACCTTTTGATTTTGCAACTCAGTATTTTCTCCATTAAGAAGAATACAAAGTTGGAAATTGCCATCTATATTAAAATAAAACAACAGACAAGTATATTGATCCAAAGAAATTGATTGGCCCAGGTTGATTTGACTTTTTTTTAAACTGTTGAAGACAAGACCATGTTTCCTCACTGCTGTTATAAACTGATGGAGGTTTCTCTCACGCTCATATTTAGTTCTCCCAAGGACGGCAATGTCATCTATAATACAGAGTCAGCCTGGTAGATTCTCAATGATACAATCCATCCATTGTTTAAATTATCCTGCCTGATTGATTATCCCACAGATAGAATGTCAGTCCCATTATGCGCAGTTAGCTTTTCAAGTCCTGGCTGCACGACATTGTGCCAGTTTCCTGAGTATATCCTGTGTAAGATAATGATTGTATAAAGGATGATGTTTGCACTTGCATCAATGTCAGTTTTGGCACATAGCACATGTTCTTCATTCCTTTTAGGGATATATCACTTGGATGGAGAAACAGGCATTTGCTTTTCTCATAGCATCCATCTGGTTATCACATTGACCAGATGTACTGCCTGCCTGGGTTGGTGAGCTGTATCATCACATATACTTCTTGGACTTCATTGATAAGCTTGCAGTGCCATGGATGGTAGTTTGAAATATGTTTAATATTGGTCCTTGGGTGATTCTTCTTTACAGACTGCTGTGAAGCATAGTGTTACACTTTGCGTTTCTCTGGGCAATTAAACTTCTTGAATATTTTAGTCCAATGTCCTCTTTCCTTATTAACTTCTATGTTCTTTATAATATCAATATAAAAATCTGAATTGCCATGTAATGTTTTGTATTTATGTTTTTGTTGTTGGCTCTTTTGTTTTTGGTTTTTGTAATCCTGCCTTAAAAATATAAAGCTTGTGTCTACATGTGGTGTTTACACTAAACGGAAGTTGGGGTGATGTAATGCATGCCATTTTTTTTTGGCTCTCATATCATTTCTTCCAAAATGGTGCAATGAACAGATGTGTCAGAGGAAAAACTGAGCAATGCAAACAGCAGTTATTCCTGCAAAACTGCCTGTGTCCTGAGAACGCTGATGGAGAGGTGTCCCAGTGACCAAAAGCAGCCCAACTGCAAATATGCTAGGAAGACCATGTATTACAGTACTGGGTGACTAAAGAAGTTGGGTTTGCCTGCTCCTCAGCAGAGGTAAGGTACTTACAAATACTGGTGCTGAAACTGAGGGCACTGCACTTCTGAACAGATCAGATACTTTGATCCTGGATGGTTGGTTGTAAACTTCAGCTCTGAACTCATGTATTTAATCAGTGACAGTTAAGTAAAATCCTCATAACTGCCAATTGTTATTATCTTTTGGTGCCAACTAGCTGCAACTGTGATTTGATTTCTGGGTAAAATATTACTTCCAATATGATATGATTGATTGATTAATTTATTGTCACATTTACTGAAGTACAGTGAAAAGTTTGTTTACAAGCAGTACAGGCAGATCACAGTAAGCAACGATGTACAGATCAAAAAGACTAAGACAGAGGCATACAGGTTACATTGTACAGGGTGTGCGCTAGGCAAGATCAACATTAGCAAGATCATCATTATTTGAGGCTACAGAGTCCATTCATCAGTCTGATAATGGCTGTGAAGAAGCTGTTCCTGAACCTGCTCATGCGTATCTTCTGCCTGACAGAAGAAGTTGTAGGAGATCATTACTGGGGTGAAATGGGTCTTTAATGATATTTGTTTCCGCGGCAGCGTGCCATGTACATGGAGTCCATGGATGGAAGACTGGTTTCTGTGATGGTCTTAGCTGTGCACACCACTTTCTGTAGTTTCTTACAGTCCTGGACAGAGCAGTTGCCATACCAGGCCTGACAGTATGCTTTCAATGGTGCATCTGTAGAAGTTGGTGAGGATCCTTTTGGACATGCCAAACTTCCTGAGCCGCCAGAGGAAGAAGAGGTATTGTTGCGTCTTCTTGACTGTTGCATCTATGTGGGAAGTTCAGGGCAAGTTGTTGGTTTTTGTCACTCTGAGGAACTTGACGGTCTCCACCCTCTCAACCTCAGTTCTATTGATGTAGATGCGGGCATGTTCTCCTCCTTTCTGAAGTCAATGATCAGTTGTTCAGTTTTGCCGATGTTGAGAGACAGATTGTTTTCATTGCACCATGTCACCAAGCCCTCTATCTCCCTTCTGTAGTTTGACTCATCATTGTTAGATATGCGTCCCACTACGGTGGTGTTGTCAACGAACTTGTACATGGTATTCATTTGGAATTTGGCAACACAGTTGTGGATATACAGGGAATAGAGTAGGGGTCTGAGGACGCATCCTTCGGAGGCTCCAGTGTTGAGTGTTATTGTGGAGAAGGTGCAGTTACCTATCTTCACTGATTGCTGTCTAGAGGTCAGAAAGCTGAGGATCTGTTTGCAGAGGGTGGAGCCGAGACAAGGTCATGAAGTTTTCAGATCAATCTGGAGGGGATAATGGTGTTGAAGGCAGAGCTATAGTCAACGAGCAGCAGTCTAATGTAGATGTCTTTGTTGTCCAGACGTTCCAGGGATGAGTGCAGGGCTGGTGAAATGGCATCCTCTGTGGACCTGTTATGTCAGTAGGCAAATTGTAGGGGATCAAGGCAGGCTGGGAGACTGCAGTTGATGTGGGCCATGACCAGCCTCTCAAAGCACTTCATGATAACTGAGGTCAGAGCCACTGGGCAGTAGTCATTAAGGCACATTGCATGTGCTTTCTTAGGTCTGGGGATGATGGTGGTCTTCTTAAAGCAGGTGGGGACTTCGGCTTGTAGGAGGGAGAGGTTGAAGATATGGTCTGACTGTTCCCTTTAAGGTAGCCCTTATAAGATATACCACAAAGACCAGAGATAGTAGGAACTGCCGATCCTGGAGAATCTGAG
>NC_063350.1:21514639-21546123 GCF_021869965.1 Rhincodon typus | reverse complement strand
TTGCTCCTGATTTACAGCATCCGCAGTTCTTTTGGTTTTTAATCGGGAATTATCTTACTGTTTGGTATTCCTGAAAAGGGAGGCAATGATGCCAAATTTCAAATGATCTCAGCAATTTGTACTGTAGGAGCAAAGGCTGCTGATTAGTTAGCAAGTCTGCTCTGATTAGCTGATGCATTCATATATTCCTGATAGCTACAATATTTTAAATTTCTTTTAGAAAAGAAAACAAACTTCTTCATCACCACTATAATTAAAATGATGGAACTGGCTCAAGGGGCTGAATCATCTACTCTTGTTCTATGTTTCTATGTTCATATGTTCTATCTAATAATATCCTCCCTCAAACATTATTGTTGAAACTGAAGGAACAAATTTGGATTCTGCCTTGTGAAAAAATACTTTGTCATCCTTGTAACCGTACTTGTGCCGGTATCCAGAAACCACATCAAAGGCACAATTTGTTATTCCAATCTCTTCAAACTGTCATTCATTTTTACAAGAGTGGAATAATGATTGCAATGAAACCAAATAGCACTTGAAACTTAGCCAAGGATTGATACTGAGCAAAGCCATCCAAACAACAGAATACTCTGCAAAAAGAACAGAAGATGGTTAATGATTGGGAATAGATGGTTGGATATTTCTTAAGTATAGATTTGCTGTCAATTCATAATTTGTAGACGCCCTTCCCCAAATGTAATTGCTTTTCAGTATAGATTCTTGTTGATTCTAAATTCTTCTCCAGAGTAAATTATTTTCATGTGTAGATTTTTACAAGTGCCAAAAGCAGTTTGTTTTTCTAAATAAACCAATGCCACCTGAATGGCAGCAGTCATTGACAGGACATTCAGTGACATTTATCACTAAATTTCTCTTTTGGAAAAGGTCTATAATGCATGGGAATGAATGCACAAGGCTGGTCAATAGGATTGATGCTAATAATAAGTCATTGCTTTTTAAACACATTTCAATGCAGCATCTACCAGTGACATTTGAAAGTGTGAAAACAGTTCATACTTCATCTTTCAGAATGTTCCAGATTCCTCAGCAGGTTTTCTACTTACTTCAAAAACTCCAAAAGTGCTTTTAATTAGTTTCCAAAAACTCCGTGCTACCAGATGAAAATAGAATGCAAGAGGAAATCTTATTTTCATTCTCCATTAAAATGGGGAACACAGCCTCAGAGGGGATGGCTGTGCATTTGCACATTTGACCTGTATTCTCAAGCTGCAAAAAAGTCCACAGGAAGATGACACAGGGTTGCAGAGGTCATAGAGTCAGACAGTCATAGAGCATAGAAGAGGCCATTCAACCAATCAAGTCTGTACCAACCTATCTACACAAATCCCACATTCCAGCACTTGGCCCATAGCCTTAAAATGTTATGACAATGTAGGTGCTCATCCACATACTTTTTAAAGGTTCTGAGGTTTCCCAACTCTACTGCCCTCTCAGGGACTGCATTCCAGATTCCTACCACACCGAGTAAAAACCCTTTTACTGAAAATTCCCTCTAAACCTCCTGTCCTTCACCTTAAAATTATATCCACTCGTAATTGAGCCTTCAATGGGAGGGAACAGCTGCTTCCTATCCATCGTGTCCATGCCCCTTACAATCTTATACATCTCAATCAGGTCCACACTTCAACCTTCTCTGCTCCAAAGGAAACAACCTGAGCTTATCCAGCATCTCTTCATTGACAAAATAGGCAACATCCTAGCAAATCTCCTCTGCATACTTTCAAGTGCAATCACATCCTTCCTGTATTGCAGAGACCACAGCTGCACACAGTACTTTTATAAGAGATGAACTGGGTTTGGTCTAAAATGAAACTGAATGTGTCTCTTCATGCCCTGAAATGTACCACTGCACTCAGATGAAAACCCAACAGAAGTATTTCTACAATAAATTTGCATTATCTTCACAACTTAAAATATGAGATCTTTGTAATGCTGTTACAGACTAAAGATAGATGTAAAATGATACAGGGCTATAAAACTGATGAGTTACCGAATAGCAATTAACAAACCTGATTTAGAATTCATTTCTCAGGCACATTATCAAAGTTCAGCAACATCACATGGCAAAACAGATACTATTAAAGTTTGGAGGCTGCTGAATAGGTGATTCAAACCATGTAGTGACTCAACCATAAGACTGAACTACAAAAGGCCAAACCAAAATACTCGAGAGTGTTAAAAACAACCAAAAATATAACATTTCCATCCTGGGCTTGTTACAATTTTCCAACAAAATTCAACACAAGCTAAAGAAACATCTGATTCTCTGCTTAGGCATCTTACAACCTCTCGGACTCAACCTTGAGTGTAACAACTTCAGAGCATGACCTCTGACCTCCAGATTGATTACAACTCCCTCCCATACTTTGCCTCAGCCATGTCTTGTTTATGCCTCAATAGCTTTGATCTCAGCACAGCAGACCCATTCTCTCCTTTTCACACCTAACATTTAAACCTGTTTTCACATGTTTCTCTCATTTACCATCATTTACACCTCCTTTAAACTTTGCTCTGGGCACGCTCACCACCTGTTCCACTCACCCCTCCTCCCTCTCTGTCAACAACATAAAACCACTATTCTCCAGCTTCTTTCAGTTGTGTAGGATTTTCATATCAGAATCAAAAGATTACCTCTGTTTGTCTCTCTCCAGGTAGCGCCAAACCTGCTGCAATTCTCCTGCATTTTCTCTTGTTATTTCAAAACTTAGAAGCTGGGTGAAGAGAGAGAGAGAGAGTGGTAGGCAGGCATCAACTCTGGGTCTTTTTCCTTTGGGTCTTGGTTGTTTGTCTTCTCCAGAGCCATCAGTGCTTAAAACACATTATTTTTTTGTCACATAACCTTTTCTTGCCAAATGTATTGGAATCAACATAAGATTAGGTGCTTTCTAATTGTGGCTTAATTAGATCATATCTGGGAATTCTTCTTTTAGCTAGGATCCCATTGTCCAAGTGATTATGTTGGATTGTTTATCTCAAACTAGTTGAGTACCCAGATAACCCTAACCTTAACTGGTAGGGTAATGTGTTTGAAGCTATTCCTAGTCCACATCTTCTTAAAACTGTTCTATTTCCAACTATTCCTTCCTCTTCTCCAATTCTTGAATCTTGGTTGTAGTAAGGGGCTGATTCTGCATTGTAAAAATGTTACGTATCATTTAGCACATAACCAAAACTTTGGAAAATAAATCATCAACTAATTTGTAATGACTGAAAAAGTCTTCTAAACAGCCCTTCTGCAGTGTCACTGCTGCCAGTTAATGTCTGACTTTTCTGGTTAATCACTTGGCAATTCAGATACTAAGGTAGATATCACATGAGGGCCCTACTGCACATGTAGCTTGCTTATCTAATTATCATGAGGTTCTAAAGTACTTCTGGTATGTATACTGAATGCCAATGAGCAGTTAAATCCAATCTGGCAGATAGTGTACTTCTTTCACAGAATGAGATTGTGAGCACACCCAACATATTGAATCCTTCGGTATTCATATCACATCTGTAAATTGCAGTGTGATTGGATTGGTTTTAGTGTCACGGTTATCCTAGGCATAGTTAAATATTGTGTGACATAGGTTCATTTACCAAAAATGCACCAAAGAGAACAGGAACAAATCATATATAAAAACAAAATTCTTTTATGCACCATGGCAGATTATGATCAAATTAGATATTCTACAGCAATAAAAACGGTAATTTTATCAGTGTCAAAAACAATAGTGTGCACATACCTGAGGTCCCACATTATAATTGTAACTAACAGGATGTGTCCCATCAAGCTGTTAAAACTAAATGACTTAAGGAGGTTCCTCTACTTAATTTTGAAATCTTCAGATATTCAAATTCCGTCTAGTAACAATTAATGCAGAATCATTGAGCAATCCAAGGAGTTTTGAGAATAGCTTTTTTTTGTAAAACATGCAGAATCAATATGTAAATAGCAATTACTGCTAGAATCTTTTAAAACACCACACATTTTCTTTTATGCGAACTCAAATAAGAATTCATGCATACTTTAATTCTTCGTAGTTAGAGATGACTTGTTTGTCCGTGTGTGTCGCTGATCAAAGTAAGGAAATTCTGAACAGAATTTGAGTTTATCTGACTGTCAAAGGCAAGAGAAAATTGACTAATGCAGAGCCACATGTTCCAACTCAGAGAGAAGAAAGATAAAATGATCACTTTGCAAAATTTGTTTTCCATTGAACATACCAAGCTAAACTTCATTTGCATTAAATTGAGATTTAGCGAAATGTTTTGTCCTATTTAATGCATCTTTATTGATGCACACACATTTTTTAAACCTGATATCCAGAATCATTGCACTCTAAGCAACAGCTATTGGGACAGTTAAAAAGATGACCCACTGTTGTTTGGAAGATACAAAAGTTGAGTTGAACAGCAATGAACAGCAATTAGTTGAACAGAGTCATCTAGACTCAAAACATTAGCTTGCCCTCTCTCCATGGATGCTGCCTGACCCGCTGTGATTTCCGACATTTTTGTTCTCTGCATCAATTCCTCAAATTTCTTTGAATGGGCTTTTGTTTTTGTTGTTTAAGTACAGGATTCCATATCAAATCAAAGCTGTTATTGAAGAGAGAAAGAAAAATCTGTATCATATGGACATCTTATGAGAGAACTAAATTAGTCAAATCTTATCCACCTAAATACGTTTGGTGAGAATTTGAGTTCACTTGCAGCTACTTTAAAACAGCCTGTATTCCCTTCTCCATTCTAGATATTGTAACTTCTGTCTTAGCATGTGATGTGTTTCTAAGGTAACCAGACTTGTCTGTGTTGCAATGTCGTTGCCTTTGCCTACACCAACGTGCTATATCAGATTTTTCTCACCAAATTTACTTGTTGGTTTTGCACATTGTTTTTGGAAACAAGGCACAGCAAGCACACTCATCAAGTTAGTTAATTAAAATGTCTGTGCTTTTTATAGGTCACCTTCTTTTGTTTGCATGTCAGTTGCTTTGGATATGGTGATATCTGTTCACTGTGGTTGTCCTTTTCCCTGTTTAGCATTTACACTTTAATAATTTTACCTGTCATTTTCTATTTTAACAGCACTACTTATTAGTGGACTACTGCTGTGGGAAAATTATCCTATAATTACTTACCAAACCAATCTCAATTTTGACTCTGCCAGTATCCTCCATTTCATGGTTTCTTTTTGAATTATGATACAAAAGTTTTGCCTGAGTTGAGTTATGTTACTTAATTCATGGGGTTATAAGAACTTGGGAGAAATATAAGTGCTGACTCATGATTATTGATTGCATTGTTCTAATTTAGGATCACGACAACTGTAAACATCTGGCAAAACACAGCTCTGGATGCTTATTTTAAGCACAGTTTGCTTTTAAGATTGCCAGCAATTGAGCTGGTGCATATAATTGGAGGCTGAGGACTTATATTTAAGCAAAGAAAAATTACTTGTCCTGATACAACTCCTTCCAGATCTCAAAATGACCCAAAGTGGCTTATAATCAATTAATACTTTTGGAATGTAATTTAATGCAGGAAAATACTACGAGACACTTCAGTCAGATAAATAACAAAATAATCTCGTGATTGAGGGATAAAACTCGTCATAATATTGTGGAAGAATCCTTACTCCTTTTGTCATAAAATCCCCATTAATGAGGAGAGACAGATTCTCAATTTGATATCTAATCCAGAGGACAGCATAGCACTCCTTTTGTACTCAGTGTTACCTTGGTTTATATACCCTTGAATGCACAGCCAGAGGCAAGAGTACAGCCATGCATCCAAGGCTGATTCTACTGACATGTTATGATAATTTGCCCTTCTTTTGACTGTGTCTATCTGTGGAACACTGTTCTATGTAGCCTTTGGATTCATTTGTACTTGAACCTCAGCATATATATATATATGTGTGTGTATATATAATGCTGTTTTTTGCTTTATACTTGTGTGGTGTGCATTAGATGTTTGGACACAATCAGTCTTTGAAGCAAAACTAAATCAGGTTCTGTTCTCATATTCAAACTGTGTATCTGTTACAGGAGCAGCATCAATGCAAAATACCATTAATTATAAATCAGGAAGTTCAACTGACAGTCTGTGGTGAGGAATCTGTTTCAGACTGCTGTAGTTTCTTCAACTCAGTTAATATTTCCCTGCCGCATTTATCAACCTATTTGAGAGTCACACAAAACTTGGAAGAGGAACGAGGAAACCTTCCACGCTTGCTGAATTCATATTAGTTTCACAAATAATGTTGATTATTCACAACATATGTTTTGTGAATGATAACGCTCAGTTGCAAGAAAACCATCAAATAGGACAAACAGTGACAGAAGTTTGGTAGCTAAAACTCTTATCCAGAGAAAGGTACTTAAATCAACTTTCTAAAAAATGAAACAAAAATTGTTCCCAAAATTAAAATGTAATTAAATGTAATGACATGAACCTTGGAAGTTATAGCAACAATGATGACTATTAGAAGCTGCCTAATACTAACACAAAAGAAATAGAAGCTAATAATTCTCATGGTGTTTTATTTTGCTTCCTTCCATGAGCTAAAATGCACCCATCAATTTTCAATTAAGGAACCTAAGACATTAATGTGGTCAGGACGTGGGTTTGAGTTTTCCCATTTGCAGCTGAAGTGATTTAGTGAGATTCATGGTATCTGGTCTACCATGGCCCTGAGCAACATTTCTCATGCAATCTTCCATTCTTCAACTCACTATTTATGCAATCAAGCTTTTGGGAGCCTTTTGTAATGCTTCACACAAGCAGATGGACTGAAATGCTCACTGCAGGTGTACATGCCTCAGACTCCATGGTTAAAGGCTAGCTGACCACTTCAAGTTCTGTAAACCAGGAACTGGCCCTCACATTATGCTACTTCACCATCAAAGACATTGCCCAGAAGAAAGACCAGCCAATCCCCTCATTGTGGACAGGGACCTGGAGGTCTTGGTGGATTTTTTAAAATTCATTTGTGGGATGTGGGCATCGCTGACTGGCCAGCATTTCTTGCCAATCCCTAGTTGACCTTGAGAAGGTGGTAGTGAGCTCCCTTCTTGAACCGCTGCCGTCCACCAGCAGTAGGATGACCCACAATGCCATTAGGGAGGGAATTCCAGGATTTTGACCCAGCGACAGTGAAGGAATGGCGATATATTTCCAAGTCAGGATGGTGAGTGGCTTGGAGGGGAACTTGGAGGTGGTGGTGTTCCCATATATCTGATGCCCTTGTCCTTCTACATGGAAATGCTCGTAGGTTTAGAAGGTGCTGTCTGAGGATCTTTGCTGGATTTCTGCAGTGCATCTTGTAGATAGTACACACAGCTGCTAATGAGCATCAGTGGTGGCAGGAGTCGATGCTTGTGGGTGTCGTGCCAATCAAGCAGGCTGTTTTATCCTGGATGGCATCAAGCTTCTTCAGTGTTGTTGGGACTGCACTTATCCAGGCAACTGGGGAGTATTCCATCACACTCCTGACTTGTGCATGGTGGACAGGCTTTGAGGAGTCAGGAAGTGAGTTACTTGCCACAGTATTCCTAGCTTCTGACCTGCTCTTGTAGCCACTGTGTTTATACGGTGAGTCCAGTTGAGTTTCTGGTCAATGGTAACACCCAGGATGTTGATAGTGGAGGATTCAGTGATGGTAACACCATTACGTGTCAAGAGGTGGTGGTTAGATTGTCTCTTATTGGTGATGGTCATAGCTTGGCATTTGTGTGGCACAAATATCACTTGCCAGTTGTCAGCCCAGGCCTGTATATTGTGCAGCTCTTGTTGCTTTTGAACATGGACTGCTTCAATATCTGAGGAGTCATAAATGGTGCTGAACATTGTGCAATCATCGGCGAACATCCCCACTTCTGACCTTATGATGGAGGGAAGGTCATTGATGAAGCAGCTGAAGATGGTTGGGGCTAGGACACTACCCTGAGGAACTCCTGCAGAGATGTCCTGGAGCTGAGATGATTGACCTCCAACAACCACGACCATCTTAGTATGTGTCAGGTATGACTCTAAACACTAGAGAGTTTGCCTCCTGATACCCATTGATTCCAATTTTGCTAGGGCTCCTTGATGCCACACACAGTCGAATGCAGCCTTGATATCAAGGGTTGTCACTCTCGCCTCACCTCTGGAATTCAGCTCTTTTGTCCATGTTTGAACCAAAGCTGTAATGAGATCAGGAGCTGAGCGGCCCTGGCGGAACCCAAACTGGGCGTCACTGAGCAGGTTATTTCTGAGCAGGTGCTGCTTAATAGCACTGTTGATGATGTCTTCCATTACTTTACTGATGATCGAGAGGAGACTGATGGAGTGGTAATTGGCTGAATTGGATTTGTCCTGCTCTTTGTGTACAGGACATACTTGGGCAATTTTCCACATTGTTGGGTAGATACCAGTGTTGTAACTGTACTGGAACAGCTTGGCTAGGGCAGCGGCAAGTTCTGGAGCACAAGTCTTCAGTACTATTGCCGGAATGCTGTCAGGGCCTGTAGCCTTTGCAGTATCCAGTGTCTCCAACCGTTTCTTGATATCATGTGGGGTGAATCGAATTGGCTGAAGACTGGTATCTGTAATGCTGGGGACCACTGGAGTTCCCATTTCACAACCGTATTCCTTTGCTACCACTGGAAGACAATGTTTCACAGTTGCCACATTCACACACTAAAATATAAATGTGCAAGGACATGGTTTGTGATGTGGAAGTGAGCCTTTTCTTTGAAGAGAGGGGCTACAATGGTAGTGTACTGAATGGAGCGGCATAGTGGCAGAATACAACTCCCAATGTCGTTTGAAAACTTTGGTTGTGCAACATTCATTTGGATAAGGTCACTTATGTCAGAGCTCCTAACAGAAACATGGCGATGACCTCCTTGGGAAGTCTCCATGCCACACTGTGTAAGGGCATAACATGTGTCTTCAATGTGATAGATGGTGAACTCAGCTCTTCCAATAAAATTGCGGTACCTTTATGACATTACCCACAGCTCAAATGGAGGGTGCTGTTGCTGGAGTCATTGTGGCTTTAGTGCAACTCTGAAGTAAGCAAAGGAGACAGTGAGTACAATATCATCAGCCTGAACAGCAACATCCAGCAGTTGTCGCACAACTTGCAGAGAGAGAGAAGCAGGAGGTGAAGATCCACCAAGCACAAGGTGTGGAACGGTGAGTTCCCACATTAATGGGCCTCACTCTCATTTGCTGTAATTGCAGGAGTGGGTTAAGGATGTCCCACCTATCATCTCTAAACTGTGCCATCTGCTAGAGGAGACCTGGGTTCAGAAAGACTGGGTGGTTATCCCATTTGGTGGCTATCAAGGTCACAACTGTGTTGAAATTTTATGCCAGAAGCTCGCTTCAAGGAGCAACTGAAGATCTGGCAACATTGTATCCTCGCCCCATAGTGGAACAGGTTTTAATACCTGGACTATGGGGTTTTCCAGTAAAGTCTAAAAAGGATATTTCACATCGTTGAGATTCCGTATCCTTCTTCACCCGAGCCAGCAAAGTGGGATGTCATTGATGTAGGTGAAATGAAGGAGTGACAGCAATCTGCAGAGGATGAAGACAATGATGAGGGATCTGAGCATCCACAAGGAGGGCCATCAAAAAAAAGCATGAGTGACAATGCATTGCAGAGCTGGAGAAGCTAGGGAGAAACTAATTGGAACGTTCTTCCAGGATGAATGAGCTTGCTTTGGACTTCTGTTTAAGATTCTGATGATAATCAGGCCAACTGTCCTTGTTAAGTGCAAAGGGAATGTGGACATTGTTATTTTTTCAGTCCTTGACCTTTTGTATTTGCTGAGTAAATGTTTCATTATGCATGTGTTTGCATGTTTGATATCATCGGCTGATCACTGTTTGGGGTAAGCTGCACAGACAGTCTGATGTTCCATGCACACCAATCGCTGTTCCGACACATTGGTTTCAGAGGTTATTACCAACACGGATGCTGAAGGTCCATGCACCGAGAAAGCATTGAGGGACTATTACAAATGACCTGGCTTCAAAGACTGTGCAGATAACTTACCCTATTGACCATTACAGGAAAGGCAGCAGTCAGTAAGACAATGCACAAGCATCAGATGACAGTAAGATAAGGTCATTCTTATGGCTTTTGGCAGGATATCACCTTCGAGCAAGTGTTGTGTCATGGGCTCTCTCAGGATAGCCAACAGTTTGAGAGGAATCCTAAAGGAACTCCTTTTGACCTTTCTATCATCAATAAACTTTCAGTGTTTCAGAGTGTATGTAACTGAAAAGTACTGACTGTGCTGAGCCTGTGAGTTACAGCTTTTTGTGCAAATCTCCTCAGCAGCAAAATGTCCGATGAGAGAGAATGGACATGAGTTGCTGACTGTGTGTCTCCCAGCCTTGAAAGGAAATGTGTTCCCTTGGAAATCTGATAGAGAATGAAACTTTGCTTCCAAGAGGTGTGTGAAATCAGCACTTGTTTTGTATACTCACTCACAAGTGTGGAATGATGCGTGCAGGCCAAGCCCTAGTCCAATCTCTGCATGTTGTCTTTAGTCTCAATGTTGAACACATTAAAGGCCAACTCCTTGACTGCAGTTATCTATGTGATAGTTCAAGGATCCCTGACATGTGAGGCCATCTGCAGTCAATGAATGGGTTGTTTGAGTGAGATGAACAATAACTTGGTGGTGGTAACTTTTTTCATCCTTGGGCAATTTTGAAGAGGCTGTTAATCTCTCACTTGGGTGTGACTTAATCAGGTCTGACAGCAAAAATTATACTACAGCAGAGATTTTGAGTACAATTTAGCATATTCTTTTCCTCTTTGTGTGTAAAGTTATTTGCAATGGTGTTTCACCCATGCCACTATGTTCTCAGTATGTTTGCTGCTTTCTTTACTTCCCAGTATATCTACGTGATCCTGATTTCCACAACTGGGGTAGAGGGAGCCTCTTCTCTGTTTGACTGTATTGTCCTGGGAGACTCGACAGTTGTCCCTGATGCTTTTAGGCCAAGAGAGCTCAAGCCAGATGCCAGATGCAACTCCATCCTCCTCAGCCTGTACTACTGCAGGTTTTGAGACCACGAGCGGGAGGAGATAGGGAGGTTCAGCACCTCTGGAATGCCATAAGAGATGGTTTCTGGTGTGTCTGTCTGTCTCCTCCTCCTCTTTGTGGGTATTCATTGGCACTATCTTATCTTCCTGAGAGGAATGGTCACCTGGAGTGAGGTTGAGGTCTCTTGTGCCTCTCTCACCTTGCCATTGATGCTGAGCACCAATGTTACAGAGATTGAGAGCAGGTTCAGCACAAATCTGGCAGACACTAACTGTGCTTGACATGGCTCTCCAAGGCAGTCACTACCCTGTCCACAGAGACAACCAGACACATGCCTGCAGGAACCAGCACAGTACAGATTGCATTAGTGGATTCCTCCATCCTTTGATCCAGCCCTGACAAACCTGACTGATATTCCTGTACCTATCCCCGCAGCTTGACCAAGTCATTAATTAAAGCCACAAAAGAGACCTCATCTTCTGCCTGTGGTTTAGCAGGTGCCTGGTCTCTGGCAATCCTCAGTGACTTGGGGGTGCTTTTGCTTCTTCAACTAAGTGCAGAAATATCAATGATGTGCTCACCAGAACGTCTGAGCCAGGAAGAGTACCCACCAATGTATCAGTCGCTGAGCTGATGGTGAGTGCAGTGGAAGCATGATGGTGCATCCTTGGAAGATTGAGTAGATACCTGCTCAGGGTGAAGGAGGAGCTCAGGCACTTTGGTGCTGGCCTCTTTGAGGAGGCTTGCTGTGTGCTCCTATTGCCTGACAAAGAGAAGAGAGATAATTAGCTGTTGCAGAAGATGCATAGAAACTTGAGCAGATTAGCAATGAGTTAACAGTGATGGTAGTCAGCGAGCAGCGCTGCACAGTACAGTGGAGTTGAATGGGTTGGTTGCCCATTAAGGTTTCTTCATTCACACATGATCAGTTCTGTTTTTCTCCAGCCAAATGTACGGTTTTCTCCTTGTAAGTATCAGGGGCTCCATCACCCCTGCACAAGCCTCAGCCCTCTACTCATAGATCTCTTGACCTGGTTATAGACCAATTTTCTCTGCAATGAGAAAAAGGGGAAGGGCTGAATATGATAGAAGAGCTAATGTGGTATTGGAGTAGGAGGAATGCTGAGGTGTTCCTAGTGAGTGTGCAAGATGTACAAAAGCCAAGAAAGGTTAATAGTTTGGGAGAATGAAGTTGGTGAGAACTGTTGAACAGACATAACGTGTGCAATAGTGAGATTTATAGTGCATGAGCCTTGCCGAAAGGCATATGCAGTGACAAAGTTGGAGTAAGTGCTGGTTCTCTGAGTGTGAGGTACCATAGTAAATGGTGACACTTACCTCTGCAGCACCCAGAAGATCATTGAATTTTTTTTCCACATAGCTGGGAGTTCATTTTCATTCAGGAAACAGCACTGGGCTGGTATCTGATCTGTGTCTAGACTGGCTTGATCTTTTCTCAGAGCTTCATTTGGTGGTCCATTGGGAAGATGGCTGCACTCTTCTCCACCAGCCCAACTGTAGGCAATGGTAGGCAATGGCCTAGTGGTATTATCGCTAGACTATTAATTCAGAAACCCAGCGAATGTTCTGGGGTTCGAATCCCACCACAACAGATGGTGCAATTTGAATTGAACAACGAAAAAAAGTCTGGAATCATTGCCGATTGTCAGAAAAACCCATCTGGTTCACTAATGTCCTTCATTGAAGGAAATTTATCATCCTCACCTGGTCTGGCCTACATGTGACTCCGGACCCAATATGGTTGACTCTCAACTGCCCTCTGAAATGGCCCAGCAAGCCACTCAGTTGTACCAATTGCTACAAAGTCTCAAAGAAATGAAACCAGATGGATCACCTGGCATCAACCTAGGCACCGGAAAAGACAATGGCAGAAACAGCCCTGTCGACCCTGTAAAGTCCTCCTCACTAACATCTGGGGGCTAGTGCCAAAATTTGGAGAGCTGTCTTGCAGACTAGTTGAGCAACAGCCTGACAGTCATGCTCACAGAATCATACTTTACAGACAATGTCCCAGACACCACCATCACCATCCCCAGATATGTCCTGTCTCACCGGCAGAACAGACCCAGCAGAGGTGGCGTCATAGTGGTATACAGTCAGGAGGGTGTTGCTTTAGGAGTCCTCAACATTGACTCCGGACCCCATGAAGTCTCATGGCTTCCGTTTGAATATGGGCAAGGAAACCTCCTGCTGATTACCACATGCCATCCTCCCTCAGCTGACAAGTCGGTACTCCTCCATGTTCAACAACACTTAGAGGAAGCACTGAGGATGGCAAGGGCACAAAATGTACTCTGGGAGGGGGATTTCAATGTTCACCACCAAGAGTGGCTCGGCTGCAGTGCTACTGGAGCTGGTCAGCTCCTGAAGGGCAAAACTGCTAGACTGAGTCTGCAGCAGGTGGTGAGGAAACAAACAAGAAGGGAAAACATACTTGACCTCATCCTTACAAATCTGCCAGCTGCAGTTGCATCTGTCCATGACAGTATTAGTAAGAGTGACCATCGCACAGTCCTTGTGGAGACGAAGTCCCGTCTTCACATTGAGAATAAATTCCATTGTGTTGTGTGACACTATCACCATGCTAAATGTGACAGACTTCTCATAGATCTAGCAATTCAAGACTGGGCATCCTTGAGGTGCTGTGGGCCATCAACAGCAGCAGAATTGTGCTCCAGCACAATCTGTAACCTCATGGCCCAGCATATCCCCCACTCAACCACTACCATCAAGCCAGGGGATCAACCCTGGCTCAATGGAGAGTGCAGGAGGGCATGCCAGGAGAAGCACCAGGCAAACCCGAAGATGAGGTATCAACCTGGTGAAACCACCAAACAGGATTACTTGCATGGCAAACAGCGTAATCAGCAAGAGATAGACAGAGCCAAGCGATCCCACAACCAACAGATCAGATCTAAGCTCTGCAGTCCTGCGAAATCTAGTCGTGAATGGTGGTGGCCAATGAAACAACTTACTGGAGGAGGAGGCTCCACAAATATCCCCGTCCTCAATGATGGAAGAGCCCAGCACATCAGTGCAAAAGATAGGGGTGAAGTATTTACAGCAATCTTCAGCCAGAAGTGCTGAGTGGATGGTCAGCCTCCTCCAGTGGTCCCCAGCATTACAGGTACCAGTCTTCAGCTAATTCAATTCACTCCATGTTACCATCACTGAACCCCCACCATCAACATCCTGGGTGTTATCTTTGACCAGAAACTCAACTGGACTCACCACATAAACGCAGTGGCTACAAGTGCAGGTCAGAAGCTAGGAATACTACAGCGAATAACTCACCTCCTGACTCCTCAAAGCCTGTCCATCATGTCCAAGGCACAAGTCAGGAGTGTGATGGAATACTCCCCACTTGCCCGGATGAGTGCAGCCCCAACAACACTCAAGAAGCTTGATACCATCGCGGACAAAGCAGCCTGCTTGCTTGGCACTACACCCACAAGCATCCACTCCCTCCACCACCGATGCTCAGTAGCAGCAGTGTACACTATCTACAAGATGCACTGCAGAAATTCACCAATGATCCTCACACAGCCCCTTCCAAACCTACAACCACTTCCATGTAGAAGGACAAAGGAAGCAGACGTATGGAAACACCACCACCTCCAAGTTCCCCTCCAAGCTACTCATCATCCTGACTTGGAAATATATCACTATCGCGGCGTCAAAATTCTGGAATTCCCTCCGTAATAGCATTGTGGGTCAACCCACAGCAGGAGGACTGCAACAGATCAAGAAAGCAGCTCACCATCACTTACTCAAGGGCAACTAGGGATGGGCAAGAAATGCTAGCCAGCCAGCGACGCCCACATCCCACAAATGAATTGAAAAAAGAACTTCTGACTTAATTTTAAGCACCTTGTACTCATAACACTTGTTTAGTGATGTGACAAGGAAGCAATTAGTCAACGTAACGTAAATTTCATGACTGCTTGAGGGTATAATTTTTAATGTACATTCATGAACAATGAATGACCTGCCAGTGAAATGCAGAGTAAAATCAGATCGGTGCCGTTACTGAATTAGTGGATGTATGATTATCATACTGCAACTAACAAAGCTTCCAATTCCAAAATATTTACTCTGCTCCCAAAGAAAAAAAAGTTAATCTTTTCACTTTGAAGATGGTGTCAGCCATTTTGTATAGTTACTGCATATTTGATTTTCAATCCAACATTTCAGAGTGACTTGCAGGTATTGCCTGTGCCCTGTTTAACTAACCCTCTCCTCATCCCCAACCCTGCAGCTTCCAGAGCTCCCAGTTCCTTCACTCTAACTATGAAGTTCCACCTTGCTCTCTAAATTGCCCATCTCGGCCACTATCCCCTCAGTGACTGGATAATCAAGTCCCTCACAAGACTTGAGTTTTCCTCAGGAATCCTTGAGCCATCTTCTAATAAATTCCTAATTATTACTGAACCAAGCCCCACAAGTTACTATCATCTAACACCAGATTAACTCAGCATTACAATCGTATATATGACCACAGCCCAATATCTTAAACTGAAGTCTCAACAGCATTACCTGTAATCTCTGGACTGCTTGCACTTGACCTGCAGGACTGACAGTGGCCCAATTCCCAGCTTCTGGTACAAACAAGCACCTGAATGACCATAGCCAAACCCCAGGATAGGAACAGGACCAGCCCCTTGACAAACTGAGGTGGTACCCCTGAATGAGTGAAATACCCCTCAACCCGACTAGAAGCACATGCACTGTATTTGCTACTTAAACAACCGGCACACACTGACATTTATATAGCATAGTGTCAGACTTCAACATGTCCACCCTCTATCTGACAAATACATAGATTGGTCAGTGCTCATCAATGTTGCAAGCTAACTGCTTCTCCCTCTGTCCTAAAAAAGCAATACAAGCCTTTGAGGCTAGCAATCTGTAACTGAGCACTAGAGTCTCAGTGTGCCAAGAAGCAATGCACCACTCAGAGGCTAGCAACCTGTAAATTAATACTGAAGTCAATCTGCGTATGCTAAGAAAGCAATGTGAAGTAGACAGACGCTAGTTGCGAACTATTAGATGCATGTGTGTATGTTGGTATAAATGTATCTGTGTAGATGTATGAGATGTGAGTCTGTCCCACCGCACAAACAACCTGGCAGAAGCATAGATTTCTATGAGCTCCACAATGAAATATTGAAGGGCTGAAGTGGTTTGAAAGTTGGTCTAAGAATACGCATGATCATATAGCGAGGCTGATGGATTGCCAATGCTGACCTGCATAGATGAAGGTGGTGTGCTTAGATAATGCAGGGACGTTGTTTTGAAGAAACAGTTAGATGGCAGGCGTTCAGTGTGCTGCAGACACCAGGTACCCAGCCTGATAAACCAGTCGAGGGAATTTTTTCCCGTCACACTTTTTGATGAAGGAGTGGAAATTTGGAAATGAGAAGAAATAAATGTGAACTGTGTTTTAATGACAAGCCAAATCTTGCAACTAAGGTCATCACTGCTCATGTGGTAAGATTCTGAATTTTGCCCCTTGAGGCTTAAGGGAATAATTGGAATTTTTTTCTCAAAAGTTGAGAATCTGATTAGTTCATTCTTGCTGTAATTTTCCATTTTTCTCATTATTACTTATACCACGCAGAAGGAAAAAGTCAATTCTGCCTGTAGAATTTCATACAGTAGAGGTATAAAGGGACCTTGGTGTTACTTACATCACATTAATGATTTAAATGTAACTTTGAAGTCATTAATTTCATAATAGAACAGGGTTGGCATGAGATTCTGAAAACAGCTTTAAAGACAATCCAGTGTTCCAGTGATTGATTCCATTCATCAGTGTTGTAGCAATCCAATTCCTTAGCCAATCTAAACTGAGGGATTATATTCTTAGAGACGCAGTTAGTTAGTATTCACATAAAACCATCTGTGAAATCAGGTTATTCAAAAAGAAGAAAGAAAAGAGACTTTTTGGATGGGGTGAGATGAGCAGTGGGGGAGTGAGTCCAATTTGTTATAGTTAGGAATGCTGCAGGGTAGTTAGAAGGTTTCTTGTTTAAGTAATCTCACTGGAGCAGAAAACATAGTATACCTTGTATTTTCCATAATTAAGTAAAGAGCAGAGATGTGATGTATTGATTGAACTAAGTGAATCTAATGAGAAGTATTTATTTGTACATTCATCTTACTAAGAAATAAATGAGGTTATAATTTAAACAAGACTTAACCTCACCTAGTAGTAGCTCAATCTGCCTTCAGAGCAGTTGAAAATATACACATGAAAGATATAAGCATCTGGTCCAGAATATCAAGTGGATGTTATTTTGATGGACATGGCCTATACAATGCTACAAGGGCCATGTAACCTAATTCAATTCCCATTAAACTCATATCTTTGGATAGTTCAAGGGAGTGGCTGGCCCTGCTGAACCCAAGAAGGTATCTGTGGCAGATTTGAATTCGTAGCACTATCCTTTTTATTTATAAAGGTTATAAGACCAGCTATGTATTTCTAACACCTTTTGTTTTGACATTACAAACATCACTAATTTCACACAAGTCTTCAAAGGTTGAAAGTGGATATTTTTAAAGTACTTGATGGCAGTTCTGTTAGTCTGTGAACTGGAATACATTAATCATCTGCTCAGTAAAGCAGATTAATATTCAGGTAGTTTCATAACTTGCATAGTCATCTAATATTTGGCCATGATATTTAAATAGAGAACTTGAAAACATGCCATAACATTCCCCAGGTCACAAAAATATCACAACCATAAGCAAAATTACATTTTAGGACAAGGCTATGTATCCACTTAAACATGTTACTTTCAGATCAAAACAAGATACCAAAGAATTGTTGAACATAAATCTTATAACATGAATCTTCGAAGGTGCAAAGTCTGCAGGGCACCAGAATTAAAGGTGTATTTACATAGCTAGTGGGCTCAACCACCTATATTAGCTGCATATTCACACCATGAAGACCTGTAAGTTCACCAGCTCATTGGTGTTCATAATCACTGTTTAGCAAAGATCAAATCAAAAGTTAAACAATTGTGAATTTTTGACTGGTCAACACCATAAGATTATCCTGATGGTAAAAATTTAAATTACAATGAGTGATATTTTTGCCATTGCCTGACATTTTTAGATGTACTTTTATCAATTCTTTGAACGCAATTGAAAGCAGATTTACTCTAGGAAATTATTTAGCAATTGGTATAGGTATTTTAAAGAAAACCAGAGGTCCTGTTCAACATAAAAAAAGAGTGATACTATTCATTTCTTGATTGACAGTACATTATTTATACCATGACCATTTACTCGCACTGAGTCTACCTGCAGAAAGCAAACTGGGAAATGTCAAACATAATCGATTTACACATGGCATCATATATTTTCAAGATGACTTATCCTAGGAATGCGTATTAATAAACTCAAACTGCTACAGTTTCCAATATATGTCCATAAAGCATTGATGTATTACACTTATTAGCAGAATAAAATTGCAACTTTCAAAACCAAGGTTATATCTCCAATATGATTCATTCACAAGATATCGGAGCTACATTAGAATTCTAACTTCAATAAATAGTCACCTCTGAGAAACAGTCGCAGAAGTGACTTTAGTGACTGGAGCATCCATTTTGATATTTTCAATGACAGAACCAAGGACCAATAGATAGAAAGTTCAAAATTACACAAAGTTTGAATGTAATTTTCAGTAAATTACAGATTTAAGTTAAAATATAATTAATATTCTTTATATTCTTCACCATTTTCAAAAGGATTTATCCTGCATACATGTTGAATACTCTTTCTTTCTATCTAGTTTCTAAACAATTTGGAGTAAGTCAGTTCTGCTATAACACAATAGTTGCGTTCCTGTGCAACATCGTGTTATTGAAAATCGCACTTTAGAAATAACGGTGCCTATGGGGAAAGCGGGGTTAGGGTCAGACCAAAAGATATCACTCAACACTGCTCAAAAATCATTCAAAAGCATAACACATAGGATGGCACAGTTTGAATAAATGTTTAATTCATATCTAATAATGAAATAAAAGTAAATTTAACACCTTACCTTGAAAAAATATCAAGATTACTTGATGGGAGAGGTGCTTTTGAGGTTGCTCTGCTGTTAATGCAGGGACAGAGGGTCATCATCATCATCATCATCATTATTACCTTCAGGTGCAGTTGTGGTTGTAGGATTCGAGTGAAAAATGGTTAATTCAGAAGTGGATGGCTGTGGTTCATTGTCTTCTGACTGTTCCTTGGGGGCTGGCTTAAAAAAAAATCCAGTTTTTG
The DNA here is from genome assembly GCF_021869965.1 of Rhincodon typus. Taxonomy (NCBI): domain Eukaryota; kingdom Metazoa; phylum Chordata; class Chondrichthyes; order Orectolobiformes; family Rhincodontidae; genus Rhincodon; species Rhincodon typus. The sequence goes on along the minus strand of NC_063350.1, from coordinate 21,526,750 downwards.
CTGCTTTGCCCTTTTTCTTCTTTCATCAAGAAGCTGTTCATGGGATGCTAATTAAGATCTTATTCCACGAACTGCTACCCTGCTGAGTTCTGCACTGTAATCACTATTCTCTAAGAGCTGCAACTGCCTCAATTTCCCTCAGGATAGAAAACAAAACAGAAGTGGAAAGCTCACATGGTGCTGCATCCTGGACTTCAATTTCTTCATCTCCAGCTTCCACTTCCCCCTCAGTGAATATTAGTCTGAACAGACTGTTTTCTGAAGAAGGGTCTAGGCCCGAAACGTCAGCCTTCCTGCTCCTCTGATGCTGCTTGGTCTGCTGTGTTCATCCAGCTCTACACCTTGTTATCTCAAACTGTTCCCACCATTGGTATGGAGAGAATTTAGACTGATTTACGAAAGTTGCTTTGAGTATTTCAGATTAGGAGGGCGAGATGAATGTAGATTTTAAGGCACTTAAAAGGACAATGTCAGTATGATGTTTCTCTGATCACCACCTTTTGACATTCAATGGTATGGCCATCACTGAATCCTCTACTATAACATCCTGGGATTTACCATTGACCAGAAATTCAACTGGACTCAACATAAATACAGTGGCTATAAGAGCAGGTGAGAGGCCAGGAATACTCCTGATTCCTCAAAGCCTGTCCACCATCTATGAGGCACAAGTCAGGAGGAGTGTGATGATACTCCACACTTGCCTGGATGACTGCAGCTCCAACAACACAAGAGTCTTGACACTGTCCAGTACCAGACAGCCCACTTTATTGACACAATATCCATAAACACCCACTCTTTTCATCACCAACAGTCAGTAGCAGCCGTGTGTACTGTCTAAAAGATGCACTGCAGAAATTTACCAAAGATCCTTAGACAGCATCTTCAAAACCCATGACCACTTCCATCTAGAAGGACAAGGGCAGCAGATACATGGGAACAATACCACCTGCAAGTTCCCCTCTAATCAATTTGTCATCCTGACTTGGAAATATATCGTCATTCATTCACTATCATGGGGTCAAAATCCTGCAATTCCCTCCCTAATGGCATTGTGGGTCAACCCACAGCAGGTGGACTGTAACGGTTTAAGAAGGCAGTAAACCATCATCTTTTCAAGGGCAAGTAGGAACAGGCAATAAACGTTGGCCAACCAGAGACACCCACATCCCACAAGTGAATTAATAAAGAAGGCAGATTATAAATGTATGCTAAAATATATGAAAGGATAATAGAAATGGAATTATTTCAGTGTTAATTGGATTGGTTGGGTTTTGGGTTTTGTGCTTCCACTAATTGCAGTAAAAAAAGTGTTTAGTGCATGTCACCTTCAACTTAGCTGGAAAGTTATTGTACAGATTTAAAACAATTACTCAGGTTAATTCAAGTTTCAACTCCATATCATACTAATTAATATGGACTAATAATGCAACTTGAAAAATCCCAGAGCAGGGATGTGACCTACTCAAGGCTTCACATAACTATAGCGAGTCTTAATCCCTTTTATATTCTGACCCTGTAGTTATAAAGATAATTATTCCATTCAGCATTTTCATTTGTTTTGTACCTGACTAATTTTTAGTGATCTGTTTACTTGAATCCTGAAACCTCTTTGGATCACTATTGCTCCGAGCTTTTCACCATTTAAAAAGATATTTGGATATACACATGTCTGGTTCAAGATAGTTGCTCTCACACTTACTTCCATTAAAATCTGCCACAATTTTCCTACTCCCTTAACCTGTCATTTCATATTTTTAATTTTTTTGCTCCTGACTACAGTATGAACAATGCGACCAACATGTATGTAATTGGATCAGAGATAGTAGGAACTGCAGATGCTGGAGAATCCGAGACAACAAGGTGCAGGGCTGGATGAACACAGCAGGCCAAGCAGCATCATAGGAGCAGAAAGGCTGACGTTTCGGGCCTAGACACTTCATCAGAAAAGGGGGAGGGGAAGGGGGTTCTGAAATAAATAGGGAGAGAGTGGGAGACGGATAGAAGATGGATAGAGGAGAGGAGAGGTGGAAAGGAAACAAACAGGTCGAAGAGGCGGGGATGGAGCCAGGAAAGGTGAGTGTAGGTGGGGAATTAGGGAGGGGATAGATCAGTCCAGGGAGGACGGACAGGTCAAGGGGGCGGGATGAGGTTAGTCGGTAGGAGATGGGGGTGTGGCTTGAGGTGGGAGGCGGGGACGAGCTGGACTGGTTTTGGGATGCGGTAGGGGGAGGGGAGATTTTGAAGCTTGTGAAATCCACATTGATACCATTGGGCTGCAGGGTTCCCAAGCGGAATATGAGTTGCTGTTCCTGCAATCTTTGGGTGGCATCGCTGTGGCACTGCAGGAGGCCCAGGATGGACATATCGTCTGAGGAATGGGAGGGGGAGTTGAAATGGTTCGCGACTGGGAGGTGCAGTTGTTTATTGTGAACCGAGCGTAGGTGTTCTGCAAAGCGGTCCCCGAGCCTCCGCTTGGTTTCCCTAATGTAGAGGAGGCCACACCGGGTACAGCGGATGCAGTATACCACATTGGCAGATGTGCAGGTGAACATCTGCTTGATGTGGAAAGTCTTCTTGGGGCCTGGGATGGGGGTGAGGGAGGAGGTATGGGGGCAGGTGTAGCGCCTACACTCACCTTTACTGGCTCCATCCCCGCCTCTTCGATCTGTTTGTTTCCTCTCCACCTATCCTCTCCTCTATCCATCTTCTATCCGCCTCCCACTCTCTCCCTATTTATTTCAGAACCCCCTTCCCCTCCCCCTTTTCTGATGAAGGGTCTAGGCCCGAAACGTCAGCCTTTCTGCTCCTATGATGCTGCTTGGCCTGCTGCGTTCATCCAGCCCTGCACCTTGTATGTAATTGGCTCTCTTTTGTACTTTCCAAATCATTAGTAACTCTGGTAAATAGTTGACACCACAGCATTGAGATTTGTAGAACACCACTTGCTTTCAATTTGAGTACATATCTAATATCCATATTCTATCTTCAACTGCTTAGCCAATCTCCTCATGCTTCAATTCCATGAGTTTTAATTTTATTTAACTGTCTCATCTGTACAACCTTATCAAATGTCTTCTAGAAATCTGTTTAAACAGTGTTATTCTGCTTTGTATAGTTTTCTGCTACAAGTCCTTTATGCTGATTGGACTGACTATCTAGTTATCAGTGGTGAGAGAATAAATGTCTAAATAGAACAAGCACTTACCTTCCATCAAAAGGTAGTTTGTTGCATGACAGTATCAGGTAGAGTTTACATTAGCTGGCTGGGTATAATACCCTGGGTCATTAGGAGTTATGTACATCTGTTCCACATGGGAATTTTTGCAGGTCTCAATTGCCTCCACCCAAAAACTGTGATGTCAAACAGATTGGATAGGACTTAATGCCGAATCAACATTTACTCTTTCAGAATCATTACCTATACAAAATAAACTACATGTCAAAAATATTCCAATTACTTTTGAAACATTGTCAAAAGACCATTTTGTTTCATTATGTACGGCATACTAATTACTGATCCACATGACCTATTATCTCTTTAAGGACAACATTATGAGCCTAATTTTCATCAGGACAGCAAAGGTCTCTGATGTGGCCAAAATGTTGCTGGAGTTCTAATCCAGAAAGTCCCACCCTGAACACATCATCTGTCATTTTGCGAGGGAGGGGCACAAGTGCAAGTTCCAGTTCATATGTTAATGGTTCACACAGGCAGCTGCATATGTCAAAGTGCAGCTGCCTTCAAACATATCGAAGTTTTCATTAGAGGAATGCAGAAAATACCACTTGCAGGCTTGTACTTTTGAGAAAAAGGCCAGAAGTTGCCAGAGAAAGGGACTCTTTTGATAATTCTGGTGACCCCTTTGAGTAAGGTGTCCTGTAAAATAATGCACGTGCCCTTTGGAAGAGATAGGGTGCTCTTTGGGATTGTTTAAAATGAAGATGAACCTGCATAAAATTTGGTTAAACTCATTGCAACTGTCAAGCTGTTGAGGCATTTAAGTTCCCAGACCCACTGGTTTTCTCTTAAGAAATCAGCCTGCTGTGACTGCTTGCAAGTTAAGTACACAGTTATTGATATATGCCAGAGGGCAATCATTATAGGATTAGTGGTGCATGACTGATACCACAATCTGTCATTATCACAGTACAGAACTTGTAAATTCATAATTTGATTGACAGCTTCAAGTAATTATAAAGTCTTTGATGTAATACAGGATTGTTTTCATAAGGGATTAAGCACTTTAAGGTCTTTAAATGTATTGTATAGGCTTTTCTTTCAGCTGCTAAAGTTTATATATGATGGCAATAATAGAGTTTAAAACTATACTCTACCTGAAACAGCAGTGAGTTTGCTAGTCATTAAGATTCACCTAATCTTGTTTTAAATGTTGCTTCAGCTACCCTTATTCCCATATTTTTGTTGCTCGGTCCTTCCCTCTATCTCAAAGATCTGAGGCTTAAATGGTATTTGAAATGCCTGAAAACATACATTAGAAAGACACATGGTGGTGATTTAATACTTTTTCTGACAATCATATCTTTCTAACAGTTTCATGACTCATATACCAAATGAAGTCTTCCTAAGTTAATTATCACAGTAGTACTATTTTGTAGCCAAATATAATAGTCATCACCTAGCAACCAAATATACTAAAACCAAGCAGCCTTCTCGAACAATCCACTGCCTTGGTTTTACACAGAGCATGCTGTATTCCTTTCTATTCATGCACAGCATTAGTTATGACTTTACATGCCTGAAATAATTCCACAGAGGCTGTTATCCCAACATCATGTCACCCATCATTTACTTGAGCACAGTACACAGACTCTGACCAGCCAATTCAGAGCCAGCCTCTAGAGTGAGGTGAATTCCTGAGACTCCTGTTTATATCTGACAGCTAAGACTCCCTGATTGGCCCAGGTTAACAGCCTCAATCAGGGAACTCACACTCAATGAGATCCACCTGGCCAAACTCGTTCCGATCACTACAATGTGGGTGGAAATTAGACTTAATAAGGGGAAAATGTCACTGATAGGCGTAATCTGCAGGCCACCAAATAACAACATCACAGTGGGGCAGGCAATAAACAAAGAAATAACTGATGCATGCAGAAATGCAAGGGCAATTATTATGCGGGAATTTAACCTATATGTTGATTAGTCAATCCAAGTCCGTTAAGGCAGCCTTGAGGAGGAGTTTATAGAATGCATCTATGATAGTTTCTTCAAACTGTCTGCAATGGAACCTATGAGGGAGCAAGCTATCCTAGATCTGGTCCTGTGTAATGAGACAGGAATAATTGAGGATCTCATAGTTAGGGCTCCTCTTGGAAGGAGCAATCATAGTATGGTTGAATTTAAAAACGGAAGGAGGGTGAGAAGGTAAAATCCAACATCAGTGTCTTGTGCTTAAAAGAAGGAAACTATAATGGGATGATGGAGAAGTTGGCTAAGGTAGACTGGGAGCAAAGAGAATATAATGGAACAATTGAAAACAGTGGAGGGGTTTCAAAGCAATTTTTCACAGTGCTCAGCAAAAGTGTATACCAGTGAAAAGGAAGGACTGTAAGAAAAGGGATAATCAGCCATGGATAACTAAGGAAATAAAGGAAGGTAGCAAATTGAAAACAAATGCATGCAAAGTGGCAAAGATTAGTGGGAAACTAGGGGTTTGAGAAATCTTCCGTCAATAGAAAGCCTCAAAAAATGCTTTAATGAAAAGTAAGATGGATTATGAGAGTAAACTAGCTCTGAATACAAAAAACAGAGAGCAAAAGTTTCTATAAATACATAAAGTGAAATAGAGTGGCTAAGGTAAACATTGATCCTTTAGAGAATGAGAAGGGAGTTTAATGATGGGAAGTGAGGAAATGGCTGAGATGTTGAACAGGTATTTTATGTTGTTTTTCACAGTGGAAGACAAAAATAACATGCCAATAATTGATGATAAGGAGGCTATGGCAGGTGAGGCCCTAGAAATGATCGTTATCACTAACGAGGTAGTTTTATACAATTTATAAAATCCCTACAATGTGAAAACAGGCCATTCGGCCCAAAGAGTCCACACCGACTCTCCGAAGACCATCCCACCCACACCCACCCTCCCTACCCTATACCTGTAACCCTGCATTTCCCATGGCTAAAACACCTAACCTATGCATCCCTGGATACTATGGGTAATTTAGCATGGCCATTCCACCTAACTTGCACATTTTTGGACAGTGGGAGGAAACCGGAGCACCTGACAGAAAACCATGCAGACACAGGGAGAACGTACAGTCATCTGAGGGTGGAATCAAACCCAGGTACCTGGCACTGTGAGGCAGCAGTGCTTGCTGAGCCACCATGCTGCCCCTAGGTAGCGTTGGGCAAGAAACTGGAGCTAAAGGTAGAAAAGTGTCCTGGCCCCGATGAAATGTATTCCAGGATTTTAAAAGAGATGGCGAGGGAAATAACAAATGCACTTGTGGTAATTTAACAACGTTCACTGGAATGTGGGCGGGTCTAGCAGATTGGGAAAGAGCAAATGTGACACCACTATTTAAGAAAGGAGGTAGACAAAAGGTGTGTAACTATAGGTGGATAACTTTAACTTCTGTAGTGGGGAAAATACTTGAATCTATAATCAAGGAAGAAATAGTGAGACATCTAACTTGAAATTGCCCCATCAGACAGACACAGCATAGGTTCATGAAAGGCAGGTCATGTTTAACTAATTTGCTGGAATTCTTTGAGGGCATTATGAGCACAGTGCACAATGGGGAAACTGGTGGATGTGGTGTATCTGGACTTCCAGAAGGCATTCAACAAGGCACCTCATAAAAGGCTACTATATAAGATAAATGTGCATGGTGTGACTGGTGATGTACTAGCTTGGATAGAAGATTGATTAACTAAGGGAAAGCAAACAGTGGGGATAAATGCGTATTTTTCTGGTTGGCGATCAGTGGTTAATGGTGTGTCTCAGGGATCAGCGTTGGGACCGCAATTGTTTACAATTTACATAAATTATTTAGAGTTGGGCATCGAGTACAGTGTGACACAGATACACTAAAATGAATGGTACAGCAATGTATGGAGAGGACACTGAAAGTCTGCAGAGGAATGTAGATAGGTTAAGTGAGTGGGTAAGGGTCTGGCAGATGGAGTACAATGTTGGTAAATGTGAGGTCATCCATTTTAGTAGGACTAACAGCAAAATGGACTATTATAAAAAGGGTGAAAAATTGCAGCATGCTATTGTGGAGAGGGACCTGGGTGTCCTTGTACATGAATCACAAAAAGTTGGTTTGCAGTTGCAGCAGGTAATTAAGAAGGCAAATGGAATATTGTCCTTCATTGCCAGAGGAATGGAGTTTAAAAACAGGGAAGTTATGCTGCAGCTGTATAGGGTGCTGGTGAGGCAACACCTGGAGTACTGTGTACAGTTTTAGTCTCCTTACTTGGGAAAGGATATACTGGCATTGGAGGGGGTGCAGAACAGGTTCACTAGGTTGATTCTGGAATTGACAGGGTTGACTTATGAGGAGAGTTTGGGTAGACTGGGAATATACTCATTGGAATTTAGGAAAATGGGGGGGAGGGGCGGGGATCTTATGGAAACATATAAAATTATGAAGAGGACAGATAATTTAGAAGCAGAGAGGTTGTTTCCACTGGCGGGTGAAATCTGAACTATCTGGGCATAACCTCTAAACAAGGGGGAGCAGATTTAGGACTGAGTTTAGAAGGAACTTCTTCACTCAAAGGGTTGTGAATCTGTGGAATTCCTTGCCCAGTGAAGCAGTTGAGGCTACCTTCTTGAAAGTTTTTAAGGCAAAGATACATAGGTTTTTGAATAGTAAAGGAATTAATGGTTATGGTGGGCAGGCTGGTACATGGAGCTGAATCCACGAAAAGATCAGCCATGATCTTATTGAATGGCGGAGTGGGCTTGATGGGCCAGATGGTCAACTCCCAATTCTGTTTCTTATGTTCTTAATACCCAAATGCAACAGTGGTAATTGATATGGAATACATCACACTGCCCAGTTTTTTTTTTATCTTTAAGCACGGATTCCAGCTGCTATCATTTCATAATATGTTTCTCTTTATATTTTTCAATATGTCAACTTACTCCTTTGTGTTTCCAACTATAACTAAACAGTTGCACTGATGCTGATTGAATACTATGCTCTGCAATTGTAGCTCCTGAAGGGTGACAAAGCTATCTTCCGAGTGCGCAGTTTATAATTCATTTTTTTTTGCAGCTCTGTAGTTCACCATGCATGTTGGATTCAAACTTAATATCAGCTTTGCCACATGGCTTTTCAAGTACGAACAATTCTTTATACACATAGTTCAATACCTTATATCTGTACAATTAAGTTCAGCCTAAGTTGGAGTGAAAAAATTTTGCTTTTACACACTTGGTATGAATACCGTAATACATTTCAACTGCTGTATTTATTCATGTCTGCTTTCCGGCTCCTATATATTTGAGAAATTTTGTTCCATGGAGTTCCTCTGTTTTACAGCAATAACAATAATTCATATTTATATAGTGCTTTAATGTAACATGACTCAAAGTGCTTCACAGGAGAATTATTGAGCAAGACAAATTAGGACAAATATGGAAATATTAGGTTTGATGCACAAAAGCTTGGTCAAATAAATTTTAAGGATTATCTGAAATGAGCAAGGAGACAGAAAAGTGAAGGAGGGAAATCCATAGCTGAGGGGTTGGGCAACAGAATACGTAACCACCAAGGGTAGAGCAATAGGTGCTCAAGGGGCCAGAATTGGAGGAGCACAGATATCTTGGTGAGTTATAGAACTGGAGGGATTGTTAGATATAGTGAGGGGTGAGGCCACAAAAAAATTTCAACACAAAATTGAGAACTCTGAACTTGAGATGCTGCTTAGCCAGCAGATGCCATCGTTTAGCAAGCAAAAGAGGTGATAAATGAATAGAATTGAACTGAGTTGGGGTATGGGACTGTAGAGTTGACATCAAATTTATCAAAGATAGTACTTCAGGGCAAATCTGATGCCTTAGAATAGCCAAGTCAGCTATACAAAGGCAGGGACGAAGGTTTCAACATTTTCTGAGAACAGACTGGAGTACAGTGATGTTACAGAAATGGGAGCAGATGATCTCAGAAATGGCACAAAATTCAGTTGAAAATTCAACCTGGGGCCAATTATAACAATAAGGGGCTAAAACCAAGTAAGCTACAGGGGCTTGTGCTGTTGTGATCTCCAATAGTATTCAAATAGTTTAAGAAATATGCAATAATTTTGCACTGTCACACAGAATCTGCAACCCATTCAAATGGTTTCCTCCCTACACGAGGAAGGGCCAATGACAAGATAGAAAAAGAGAAGAAAATCTATCTGTATTAATTTATATCCCAGCACTCAGACCATTCATAAACACTTGTCTCAGGCAGATCCAATTGCAAGGACATGTGCAGTGATTGGAGAGTATAAAATGTTAAAAACTGATAAAGGAGGGTGACATAGTTGTAGATGGCTAACCTGACAGAGAACCACATAGTTATACGGCATAGGGGTGACCTTACAGAGGTTTATAAAACTATGAGGGGAACGGATAAGATGAATAGCCAAGGTCTTTTCCCCAGAGTAGGGGAGTCCAAAACTAGAGGCCATAGGTTTAAGGGGAAAGATTTAAAGGGGATGTGAGGGGTAACATTTTCACGTAGAGGGTGGTGTGTATATGGAATACGCTGCCAGAGGAAATGGTAGAATCGGGTACATGTATAACTCTATGACTCTGCTACCTCAAAAAATACCATCTCAACACAGCCTTTCTAGTGCATTTAACCACCACATCTAAATGTTAACTGATGAGGAGCAAATCGAAGTACAAAGTTGATAAATGTGATATTGGAAATAAATCGATATTAAATGTTATGATTGATCTGGAACAACAGTTTTGCAAAGTAGCTTTGTTGCAATGCCTTGAGAGTCTACATGGTATTATATATGCCAACTGTTAGAATGGTAGGGATCTATATGCATCAGTATTAGCTGATGAACATCAGCACTTGTTGACTTGATTCTCCATGTTCATTCAAGGGGGATTGTGGAGGAGAAAATAAGTGGCAACAAAGAGTAGATAGAATGGAATATGGAAATGAAAACAGGGAATATTAACCAAGAAGAGGCTCAAATTAAGGACAGAATGAGGAGAAGATGGGATCAGAACCTCATTATAGGAAAGAGAGTGAGAGATTGAGAGAGAAGCAATGGGCAGTCGGTGGCAGGGGTGGTAAGGCTGGTGAGGAATGCCAGCATCACTGTCTATGTTCGCTATTGGGGTGCCGTAAATGATAGGCAGTAGTTCATGTAGTTACATAAATCTTGGATTTCACTTGTGTCCCATTACTGCCTTTCATTTGCATCCCAAGGCTTAGTTTCATAATGTGTATGTTAGTCTACTAGATAATAACCACTATAAAACAGAAGCTATTCAAAGACATTACTGGGATTCAAACTCAAGATCTATTGTTTACAAATGAAATGCATTCAAAAATCTTCATGCATATCAAATCAATACAGGCAGTCTTAAAAGCCAAAAATCAAATAAATGGATAGTAATTTGCCTTTTTGCCTGCTGGCTTCTTTCTGGTCAGGGTTACCACTAAAATTTAGCTTCATGTGTGATACATTATCCAGGTTACTGAGCTGTGAAAATTCTGTTCAAATACCACGAGCCACCTGGGAACATATGGGAAACCGGTCCACAATCAACACAGCAGGGAGGGAGAAAGAAGGGAAAATGTTACCACCTTTATAGTGACAAAAACTGTAATGATATAATATAAATGCATTCATGACACATTGCTTAAAGCTCAGAACTTTGAGCTGAGAAGTCTGTTTGTGTGTAATTATTGATGTTTATCCATTTCTAAACAGAGTTAATCTTTCCTTTAATTATATTGTTCATAAATAGTAAGATTCATGCTCTCAGGTTCCATCTATCGTTTGTAAAACATCTTGGTGTAGGTTTTCCAATGGGTGACTGGAGGCTGTGGAAACTTTGTCCAGATGGCTGTGCACCCATTGAACTTACCAATGCTGAACTCACTCAGTCTTCCAGGGTCATGCCTAATTATAGGCATGTAATGATGTTCCAGTGCATAATATTCGATAATTTTAGAGCTAATTCTTTTGGATGCAATACCTACCACAGATACAGAGCTTTAAAGGCCTGATGGAGCAATTTAAAATGAGACAGCACTTTTGGTCAGGAAAATCCTGCCAGAGTAGAGCAGTGAAGTGCACAGACCTTCCATTTTCTAAAGATTTGTCACATTGGTTATTTTTATTATTCCTGCCTCCACAATTGTAATCTTTTTCATCACTGAATCCTAATAATCCCATAACTTTTGGAAATACCTCAAGTTAACAAACAGACTAAAGAATAAAGAACAAAGAACAATACACCCAGGAACAGGCCCCTTGGCCCACCAAGCCCTGTACCGATTCCTTATCCTTATTTAGACCCATTACTTATTGTCTGTACGCATTTTTTATCCCTCTGTTCGCCTCATGTTCATGTGTCTATCAAGATATGCCTTAAATGTTACTAATATGCCTGCTTCCACATCCCCTGGCTATGCATTCCAGGCACCCACCACCCTCTGTGTGACAAAATGTTCCCTGCACTTCTCCTCTAAACTTCACTCCTTTCACCCTGATCCTGTGCTCTCTTACAGTTGACATTTCCACCCTGGGAAAACGCTTCTGACTATCCATCCTGACCTCTGACTGAGGTTGCCCCTCAGCCTCCGTCTTTCCAGTGAAAACAATCCAAGTTTGTCCAACCTCTCCTCACAATTAAAAACCTTGAGACCAGGCAATATCCTGGTTAACCTTCTCTGCACCCTCTCCAAAGCATCCACATCCTTGTGGTAGTGTGGCGACCATAACTGCATGCAATATTTCAAATGTGGCCTGACTTAAGTTTTATACATGTGTAACATAACTAGCCAATGTATATGGAGATAGCAGGAACTGCAGATGCTGGAGAATCTAAGACAACAAGGTGTAGAGCTGGATGAACACAGCAGGCCAAGCAGCATCAGAGGAGCAGGAAG
>NC_063350.1:21468192-21509639 GCF_021869965.1 Rhincodon typus | reverse complement strand
GGGTCTAGGCCCGAAACGTCAGCCTTCCTGCTCCTCTGTTGCTGCTTGGCCTGCTGTGTTCATCCAGCTCTACACCTTGTTATCTCAGATTCTCCAGCATCTGCAGTTCCTACTATCTCTGAATCTACACTTTGCTGCTTTCCTGTTGATTCACTCTTCTCTTCATTTTAAACTTGTTAATACAGCTCAGGAACCTTAAGATATCATTATACTGCTGGCATAGTTGCATGGTAATACCTTTTAGTGCAAACCACAACAGAAATTGCTGGAGAAACTTAGCAGGTTTGGTTGCATCTGTAGAGAGAAAACAGAGCTAACGTTTCGAGTTCTATGACCATTCTTCAGAGTTCAGATCAGTCTTCAGAGCTTTACTTTCCCATACCATTTGAAATGAGCCAATCAAAAATAACTGACGTCCTAGGGCCTGAATCGGTGAGTAACAGGCTTTGGTGGGAGATGGAGATATGAGACAGTTGAAAATACGTTCAGTTAAATGAGAATACTTTCAGGTAAATCTTCCAGTTAATCACGTTAAGAAAGCAATCTCATTCAATAATGTTGGAAACTGAAAAATATTTGGTGGGAAATGTAGCACAATGTTTAATGAAAATACAAATAAGCCTTTGAGATATGTTGGAGCTTAATACTCCAAAACAGCAGGACAGGTGTCAAAGCTGATTCACGTCAGAATTTGCCTACTCTGCATGCTTATGACAGGCATTCAGTATATGCACTGAAATAACTCCACAGAAGCCAGTATCCCAACACCAAGTCATCCTTTATTTACACATGGAAAGTCCTTGACACTGATTCAGCTTCCTCAGAGTCATCTCTCAGTGACAGAGTCTCTGACATTCCTGTTTATATCTGTCAGCCAGGACACCCTGATTGGGACTATTAATCTAGTCCATTCAAGGAACTCAAATTCTATGAGGTCCACCTGCTGACGTCGTTACAATCACTACATGTACGTTAAGCTCTTTATCAAGAAGGATAACTAGCGCATGAGAAGTGTGTACATGCACTGCTATTTTGAAACCCTAAGGGGATTCATAATTCATAAAAATACAGTACCTAACCCAATTGTGGCCTTTTTTCAAATCTTTGAATGAGTGTCTTCATCTTTCAGAAATATTCAGATCAACATCATGGTGGCATGATGGCTCAGTGGTTAGTGCTGCTGCCTCACAGCACCAGGGACCTGGGTTCGATCCCACCCTCAGGTGATTGTCTGTGTGGAGTTTGCACATTCTCCCTGTGTCTGCGTGGGTTTCCTCCAGGTGCTCTGGTTTCCTCCCACAGTCCAAAGATATGCAGGCTAGGTGAATTGGCTATGTTAAATTGCCCATAGTGTTTGAGGGATGCCTAGATTAGGGAGGTTAAAGGGGAATGGGACTGGATGGGATGCTCTGAGGGTTGGTGTGGACTTGCTGGGCCGAAGGGCCTGTTTCCACACTGTAGGGATTCTATGAATTTCAGTTTAGTTTACAAATGAGCAAAAGCAGTTCTTGTGGTGCAGTGTCAGAGTCTCTACCTCTAAGCCAAGAAGCCCGGTATCAAGTCCGAGAATTACATAACTGTGTAATAACATGTCTCCACAGGGTTGATTACAAAATATCTAAAAGTGAGCAGAAGGAGCACCCAGAACTGGTCAGCAAGTCTCAAAGCCTACATTATGTACTTGAAGTTGGAGAGGCATGTGCTGAATTTGAAAAGAGACTGGAAAAAAGTAATGGTGAAATCTCAAAAAAAATCTGTCATTGTTTTGGTAAGAAGCTGTTATTACAGACTGTCTTTAAATTGCTGGGTATTAGAGAAATGTACATTTTTTTAAAGAAGTAGCTACACTTGGATTTAATAGAAAAACATTGTGAATGAGGGGAAGTTATGGCCAACATAAAGTAAAATAAAGTTGACATGAGGGAAATAATTTAAAGATATGGCAGGTCAGCTTGGCCGAGTGGAATCCGTGGCATGTAATATGTGGGAACTCATAAACCTTACTAATATGTCTGCACACTGGTAGTTTAGCCAGTTGCAGAAACTTGAGCTCAAGCAGTGGCTAGATCACTCTGGCTCATCTGCAAGGTTGACAGTTTTATTAAAATAAAGCACATCAACCATGAACCAGATATTTGCACTATTTAGCATTTTATTTCTCCAGTATAGGATGTATATATAGTGTGTGATGGGTCCCAGCCTGGTCTCTCGGCGGTTCTCAGCCTGGTCTCTAGGTGGCTCGAAGCAGGTCCCAGCCACTCTCTCAATATCTCTCAGCCTGGTCTCTCGGCAGCTCATGGAGGTGTCTCAGCTCGGCATGAGAGTGAATCCTGCCTGGGCATGTTCCCAAGGCACCGGGGGAGATTGGAGAGGTGGTGGTTTTAGCAGCAGTGACAGTATCTACAGCGGCAGTGTCGAGAACAGACAGCAGAGCGAGATAAGCAGAGGACTCAAGATTGTTGAACTTTTAAATTATGCCTTTATTTTCCTAGTTTAAACTACAAAAGACTTTAGCTATTTCTTTATTTTTCTACTATTCTATGAAGTAATGCTTAACTTTTTAACTCTCGTTTCTCTTAGTACCTTGTACCTAAGCTTTTATTTGTACAGAGGTACCTTAGTACCTAAAATGGTGCCATGTGTGGCAACATTACACACTTTTCACTGTCCTCCTGTAGTTCTGTACTTACATACAGGTGACAATAAAATCTAAATCTAAAAACCATATATCTAATCACCACTTGAGTAATATACCTGCAGTTGTCAGTTTTGTCACCTGTTTAAATTAGTCAAAAGAATTGTGTGCTGAATTCAAATACAAGCAAGCATCACTGATTAGTTCAGCACTCATTTAACACCATTTTCCCCTTGACAAAATTAATGCTTTAAGAAACCTTCAGGACTAAACTGATATCTGATATTTAAAGGAAGGAAAGGCAATAAAGAGAATATAAGTATTTGATTTCTGCCAAGAAATTCTGCCCAATAAATTTAGGCACTTTTGATGTATGATTTATTGACAAGAAGCTGAACATACAATTATGAACAGAAATATCATCCAGTATATGACAGGCATCTTGCTGTATTTCAAAATGGTGATGACAGAAAATATTTGCTAGACAATAATAACCCACAACATGTAGAGAACAACTGCTAAAGTTTGAGCTTCTTGGGTTAGTTGATCTGCGTTGGTTTAAAGTTTACTTCCTGTAGTCACCATGAATAGTTTAGTCTCATACAGCAAGTTAGCAGAATAAGTACAAAAACATCAAAGCCCTGCTGATGCTTTTTTATACATAACCTAGCCTATCTAAGAACAGGATATATTGCACGGATACATAATTTCTTGATTCCTCACATTGGAGCATCAAGACCAAGCGTGGATCTTTCCACTTTGGAGCCTAATTAGGGCATGATCAAGGCCGTCACTTCCATTCAGGGCTGGGATGAGATTTTTTTCAATTGATCAGGTTCTCAGCTCCTCACTTTTGCATGCGAGTTATTTTGTGAGTTGAATGACAAATTATATGGGGCGAGTGGATGGGCTGGACTTGCCTATGGGGACTTTCTGGGGAAGTTCCAGGTGTCGTATTTATTAATCATCCAGATAGTGTTTTCCTCACTGCAAGCCTGCAGCATCTTTGTTGTTTCTGTCATTCACCGACAACCCAGAGATGTCTCACAGCATACAGAACCTGCATCACCTCATGCCTCAGTAGAGGTTCTCAACCAGGTGGTCAAGGAAAGAAGAGAGGCCCCTTCCTCAGTGATGAGCAGACCTAGATGGTTTGGAGCATCTTTGTTACGCAGGTCAGTGTCCATAGGCTGCACAAAATTGTCCAGATCCAATGCAGGTAAAGGTTGCATGATTGTTGCACTCCATCCACATAACTGTAAACTGACATGAAATGTCAGTTACAGTATCACTCAGTCTAACTATACCAATGTAGTGGAATATCACATTGGAAAATCACTGACAAATCTCAGCACCATGAGGCAAATGCACATTGGTCGTATGGTAGCCACCTCACACTGTCAATTGTAATTAGCATGAATTAAAACCCCAAAGTATTGGGGATATTTAACCTGGAACTCCAAAATGTATTTTTTTTAAATGAAGGTTGATTCCACGCAAATATGGCTGCGGGTCTAAATTTTGTAGCTGTCTGTAAAGTGAACCATGAATGTCACATCTTTGGATGCAAAGGGAAATTCAAACAACAGCGTTTCAAACGGCAGAAGAGGTGAGTCAAAACAGATTGGATTGCGATCTCTTGTGACTACAAAAATAACAAAGGGCTGCTGACTTTTTGCTCAACAGTAATCCACCTTTGTGGATTATGTCCCAAAGTGCAGATGCAATGTGTTTTTTTCTTTGAAGAATGTACAAGGACGGGGGTTACAATGCCAGTTTCAACTCTACTTGATTGTGCTAGTGATAGTGCATGCTCTCATATGTACTAGCTAGTGTTTGAGTATTAGTGTGCTAGAAGGTCACAGTCAAAGAACTATTCCCCTAGCTACCCCTGTTCTCACAGTTCAATTACCAATGTCAACACTACTGGTAACCTCCACTGCAATGTCTACAATATCCAGTTATCAGCTTTTCACAAACTTTTATCTTTTTGGACTCCCTTCTTATTTCAAATCTTCGCACATATGTGGTATGTTATTGTTTCTTTGCACAGGTAATAATGAATAAACTCACTTTTTGTTAATTATTTTAACCCATAAGTTCATTTGTGTCTGGGATAAAAATATCCACAAGAGATGGGATTGATTCTAAATTATTCTTGATGCAACCAACTGAGGAGCTGAATGAATAAAGGAGGGGAGACAAGTCATCTTTTCTCACTCGGGAGCTTAATAGTTTGGGGCATTCCATCTGGAACCATCACAAATTGAGCACCTCACCTGAGGTCCATTGATGACAAAATGTTCTATTAGTTCCTAAGCAATACATTTCCAAAGCACTTATTGAAGAGGGTTAAAGACTTGATATGGCTATGCATGATCATAAAGCACTCATACACCTATTGCAACCACATTCAATTCTTCTCATTCTCTGTTTACAGGACAAGGTCATCAACAAAGGAGGGAGCACTCTCAGAACCGAGGGGGTGCCAGGTATATGCATCCTTATTGCTTCCCAGGAGCAGGAAGCACAGCCTTAGGGGTTGAACTGTGACAGTCTCTGCACTAATGCAGAAAAAGGAATGTCACCAGGAAGATTGCACTCTGCTGTTCTCAGACATGCTGAGAGTCAGATATTTGTTTTCATAAGGAACCATAAAACAGAGGATCAGAAGTAGGCTATTTGTCCCATTGAGTCTGCTCTGCCATCCAACAAGATTTTGGCTGATTTAATAATTCTCAACTCCACATTCCTGCCTTTTAACCATAAAGTTTTTAGGTGTGATACCCCATTCATGAAGCCATGCTGACTCTGCTTGATTACATAATGTAATTCATTATGCCCTCCATTCTGCACACCTCCTGCAGGACTGGACAGTTCCACCCATAGTGCTTACAATTCATCTGCGCTAGGGTTTATGTTCACATCAACTTCCTCTAACTCTACTCCATTCAAATCTATCATATGAAAATTAGTTTCCTGGCTAGGAAGATTGGGCTGGATTTTATGAGGAGTGGCGAACTCACGCAGATTGCCATTCCAGCATTTTCCTTCTACAAAGAGAAGGGAGCTCCATATTTCTGACGGGAGGTTCTGATCAGTGGTCCTTCAGAAATGTGGAGTCGTACTTCCATCCTGACAGTTCTCTCATAATACAGAACTGTCAGAGGAAGACAAACCACACCCTTAGTTCAGAGCAGTTAGCTGCTGTACTCTGGAATGTAAAGATCCAGCTGCTATCAAATGATAAGTACATGAGGTAAGTGTGACGTTAGGGTGGCAAGAGATACGGTGTCAGATGGGTAGGGTGCCAATCATGTAGGGTGCCAGCTGAGGAGAGGGTAGTGTGCTGGGTATATGATACCAGCTGAATAGGGGTAGGGTACCAGGTATGTAGTCTACCAACTGGTTAGGAATTTGGATGTCAGGTGGGCAAGATGCCAAAACAGAAGGGGGTTGGGTGCTAAGCATGTAGGGTTCCAGGGTGCATGGTAGCAAGGGGAGAAGGTAAGTGATGCAATGTTTAGAGAAGGCTAGAGTGGTGGGAGAAATTGTGCCTGGCACAGAGCAGTGAGGGTGTGGTGTTGTACTTGGGGGTTCTAGTCTGGTCCGACAGGTGAGGGAGGTTTGGATGGGGGTTGGGGGTACATTGTTGGATCGGGTTCACCGATGGGGGCAGTGGGATGTTTATGTTGCATCATGTCTGCCAACGGGGTTGTGGGTCAGGTCATGTCTGGTTGGGTTAGTGAGGGCTGAGTTGGGTGCGGCTCCAGAGGGTTTTGGTCCTGGGGTGGGACTGGTGGGGGAAATGTTAGGTCGGGATATAGAGGCCTTAACTGGTCTGGAAGAGGTGTAGACGTGGGTGTGAGAGATCAGTATTGAGTTCATTGAATAGTTACTCAGCAGTTAGACTCAGTATTTAATTGTTTAAGTTTTCCCAAGTAGCTATTTCATTTTACTTCTTTGGAACCCTCCAATTTAAATGGGAATTTAAAGTTCAATTTTTTTATTTCTTTACTTTTCTATTCTTTTCCCCTAAGAATTTGTACTTAAGAATCTGTACCTAAGTACCTTTGCACATAAGGTGGTACCTTAAGTAGCAACTTGTAAACTTTTCACTGTACTCATGTGAGCACATGTGACAATAAAGCCAATTCAGTTGAAATCCTGGGCAATTCTTTCAGAGTGTGCTATGATGGGGACTCTGCAAGATCCCTGTGTGAAGCTGTGGTTTATTCAGGACTAACAATTGGCTGCTTAGAGGGAAATCTGGGTTATTATTTCCTTCAGAAAACATTGCTAACATCACCAAAATTTTTACCAATAACATTTCACATTATTCACTGAACTGGCATTAAGACTCTTTTATGAAGCCTAATCTATATGTTATACATACCATTCTAAGCCCTTTATTTGCATTTTTCAACATAAACAACAGGAATTACAGACCTTACAATTTTGATTCTCGATTAATTTAACTTATTCATACACATGCGTAATCACTTGCAAGTGCAGAATTAACTAAAGCTATAATGCCTCACGGACATCAACACTTTTTTCATGACACTGGTATGACGTCAAGAAGTTTACGATAACATCTTTCCCTTTTTGCAAGTATTAAATATCTATTCTAAGTTGGCACATACTACACTAAAGGAGTGATGCTTTATTGGAGGCGCTATTCTTCAGATGAGGTGTCAGAACAATGTTTAGTGAATGTTGAAAATCCCACAGAACCGGTGAAAGATGAACAATATGTTCTTCTAATGTTCTGCCAATATTCTCTTTATAACCAATAGCACTAAAAATAGAGTAAATCAGTATTTAACTTATTTCGGCCGTGGAAATTTGCTTTGTACAAAATAGCTGTCACAGTTGCCTACAAAACAGCGGTGACTGCACCTCAAACTATTTTCTGGCATACAAAGCATTTCAGGGGCATTTTTGAGATACTTTGATATCTCTACAAATGTAGTTTGTTTCTTTCTCAATTCACACTCTGCCTGTGGCTTTAATTCTTTTTATCAAAGTTAATTATTATCATTCATACTCTTGGTATTTACTTATCAGCAGGGTCCTTTTCATGCAGATTTAAAATGTTCAGTTGTAGTGTTCTATTGAATGTGTAATAGGATCAACTGGATGACTCCAAAAATATTGGGCTTGGCAGTGACTCCTGGAGATAAAAATCAATAAGCTGGAGTCATTTTTTTTTATTGTTCTTGTATCTTCAGTTTTGGTTTCTGATTCTAAGATTGATGGAAATCCAAAGTTAAAGAACTTTGACAAAATTAAGGAATTAGAATATACACATTTGTAAAACTGACTAGAGCTGTCTTGAAGATCATATAGCAATAAGGGTTAAATGTAGCCTCAATTAACCTCCTGTTTTATTTCTGATCTTCATACTTTAACATTCTTTTCAAGGTTGACTCTATATAATATTGAGAATTCAGGTCAGGTAGTTTTGAAGAACTGGTTCCAGAAAAATAACATTTCACTCAAATCAGCACCAAAAACATAAAAGGAAAATGCTGTAGATGCTTATCATCCAGAACAAGCACAAAAAGTACTGGAGAAACTCTGTAGGTCAGGCATCATCTGTGGAAACACAAACTATGTTTTGAGTCCAAAATGTCTCTTCTTTGGAGCTGAAAAAACAATTTTGAAAAGTGTCAATTAAGTTAAAATCATTGTGTTCACAGATGTCCATTAATGTCCATGTTATCATGAATGATGTGCAAAATTCAGCTAATGCCACAAATCAAATTTAATTTCAGGAGTCAGCTCATACTTGCCTAGATCAGATGGCTTTTGACATTAATGGCATTCTGACAAGGTCGTCAAACCTCTCGCCAAGCCCCACACCCATACTGTGCAGTCAGGGCCCCTGGCCCACCTCCTTTGCCTGCCTGAGGCTCAGGGCTGTGGCTTGTCATAGGAAGATGTTGCTCATTATCACCCATCAACAGGAAATTGAAAAATCATGGACAGGTTGCCAGCTGCTCCCTCCCTTGTGCTCAGGTGGCCTCCCAATTGTGCTGCAAAATCTTGGATCCTCCTGTGCCCCTGCAGCCTGGAAGACCCCCTGATCTCACAAAAAGCACAGTTAACATTCTCCATGCAAACTGCACATGCCCAAAGATACCTGTGTGTTAATGGCTGAGTTCCCTTCTGTGCTGTTCTCTCTTTCATGTGACAACCGAACTTGTGGGAAGGCCATGACCAGCTCCTCATACTGTGTAGTTGTTTCCACACAGCTGTTCTGTTGCAGACACAATATGGAGGCTGCATGCTCTCACCAAAATCAGAACATGCTGCTCAATGAGTTCTTTCACAACAATAACTGTAGTAATTGACAGAACAGGCAGCTTCCCAGACCCATAGGCCAGAACTTGCTGGCAGGGAGAACTGTTGTCTGATGGATCCTCATCACAGTCACCTAACATCAGGGGAGACTGGCTATCAGCATCCTCCTTTTAGGTTAGTTTGTGGTAAAGGAAAACAACCTGCAAGTCTAATGAGAAGAGGTTCTTGTCTTAAACATGTAGTTTATTTCATGATAGCAATCAGGAACAAGCTACATTAGTGAAATAGACATTGTTACTAAGACTTTTAGGACAGCAAGATGGCAGGTCTATCTCCTTTACGATCTGTTGACATAATCATATTGCACTCCTCAGAACAAACCCTTTCAGAGACTAATATCTTTACAACAGGAGCAGCAATGAGAAACCTCTAAACTGACCAGCACCAGTATCTATATCATGCCGGCTTCTGTTTTCATCTTCAGCTGGGCTTAAAATCCAGCCATGGGTGAAGGCAAAATGGGTTTGAATATAATGGCCCCATAATCAAACAATCTGTGGTTCAGGCACTTGCTAGATGCCTGTCAAGCTCTCTTCCCCCAGACACCCAGTTTCTCATTAATTCCAATCAGAACAATAATGTTGAAACAACACTGGACTGGTACTACTTATTATTTATGTCTCGTGCACCTCAAGCACCAACCCTTTCCCACAGCAGATTCTTTATAAAGAGATACTGGAATCATTTGTGAATGACAGCTTTATATGCTGAGAAAAGAGAGGACAAGGTTAATAAATAAGAAATACTGCAATGCTGCATCAATGAGGTAATGGTCAAATACTTAATAAAAAGGGCACTTGAGGAATTTATGATTCTCTGGTGCTATAGGCAAATGCAAAATGTGTGAGACAGAGATAAATAGGTTACGTCCTCTTCCCAGGCAAAAGTTGAGCCTGATGAACGCTGCATGCCTTTTCTGAAATATAAAACTCAACTGGCCAGCAGGGTGTTCATCTCTTGGCCAACAAGTCATCAAGTACTTTTATAATCAACTGCTTTAGATGGAAGTTAATCTTATTTACTTCAGGATGATTTATTTGGCCCCCAAAGAGTCATTGAGATAACCTGTTGTAATTTGCATGTGTTAAGCACGAAGCTGTACAAAATTCTAGGCAGGTTAATTACCAGTATAATACAGTAACCCATCCTTCAATCTACCTTGGGATTGTCAGTATTGGCCCAGTGATATTTAGTAATTAGAGGTAAAAGCTTCACATGATACTGGCACTTTGACAGACACCATTTACTCAATGAGGCAAGAAGAGTGTGGCCTGAATAGAAACAGGACAGTCTGCTGGATTTAACAGACTGTCTAAACATCTATTACGGAGATTATTCTTCAATGTTGAAAAGATATAATAAACCAAAATTAATATTTAATGATTGTAATACATTAAAAGTATTTTTCAACCATTCTGCATGGACACTTGACATTTCCAAAAATTGAAGTACATATAAAGGAAGATAGAGCTTGAGGTTGTAGACATGCTTGCCGAGCCGGTGGGTTTGGTTGCAAACGTTTCGTCACCCTGCTGGGTAACATCGTCAGTGCGCCTCCGGTGAAGCCGGAATTTTGAAGATAACGCTTACCTTCAGAAATATAAACAAAATCTAAAGACTGGAGTCTGAAGTTTATTGAATTTTTACACCAATAATGGCTTAGTTGTTCCACTAGGCAAAACAATCGTGTCATGGATAGATGGGCCGTTGTAAATGTGGCGCAGAAGCAGTAAATTCAATTTTGCAACATTTTTATTCTAATGTCTCAAGAAGGAAGCATACTGAAATCAGAATTTTCATTTTGAATTATCCCAATGATTTCAACAAGAGATATTTAGGAATTCACGTTTTGTAACACAATAAGATCAAATAAAAAACAGTTCCTGTAAAAACGCAAATGACAAAACCAAATATTTAGTTAAAAATTAACAGGGAGTGGAATGGAGTCAGTGACTAGGGAATGGAGTTTGCGGCAGAGCTCAATGACAGTGATTTTGGTTTTTCCGTTTTGGGAAGTTATTTCTGCTTATTCAGTCCTGGCTATCAGACAAGTGCACTGATCATTTAGAGATAGTAGATGGGGCAAACTGAGGGGAAATTATTTCCCAGCTCCCTTCCCCCTTCCCAGTCCTGGTGAAGGGTGTAAACCCGAAACGTCGACTTTCTTGCTCCTCTGATGTTGCCTGACCTGCTGTGTTCCTCCAGCTCCACAGTGTATTGACTCTGACTCCAGCATTTGCAATTCTTGCTAACTCCATGTGACTGAAAACCCCACAGCGAAGCCTCTTCCAAAGATGCCCACCTCGAAGAAGTTGTCCTTCTCTATCCGAAAAGACCTCAGTGGATTTCTCTCCCACTGGTGATCTCCTCTGCCCTGCCACATATCACCATCCCATCTACCTTCCCCCAGCACCACCCAGCCTCCCTCTAATTATTTCCCAACTCTCCTCCCCAGTCCTCTGATGCTGCCTGACCTGCTGTGTTCCTCCAGCTCCACACTGTACTGAATCTGGTGACTGGCACTGTGTTTAAGATGTTGCCAAATGGCAGAAAGGAGACAAGAAATGGGAGAAGATCATCTTTGAGGAGCTACCAGAGAAAAGAGAGAATGGGAAGAGAAGCCATTTCACGTGACTCTCAGCTGGAATTAGACAGTTACAGTTAGAATCAAAAGGAAAGCAGTCTCCCCCAGCTGAACGACAATGGAAAGATGATAGAGGAGATTGGTGTGGTCTACAATGTCAAGAAGAAGCCAAAGGCTCGAGACAGGTCAAGAAGGATGATGAGGAATAGATTTGATGGCAGTTACATAAGAATGGAAACATATTTCACAGATTTTACCCTTCTTTTTAAAAAAAGAGTGGTGTACGTATGATAAGTAGGAATGAACTTGCTGCCCTCGTCACCATTTTCCCATCAATCTGCTCATTAATCACAGTCTGGTGAGTTTGAGAGTTTCTTGACAAATCATAGGCTTTGATAACACTATTCTGGTCTGTCAGAAGCTACTGACCACAGTGGGCAGCTTCATCGAGACTTAATGCTTGGAGGTGTACAGTAGCAAGAAGGTAAGATTTTTAAAAATACTCTTCTTATGGGGTAAGAATTGTAGGAAGGGGACATCAGGCATATCTGAAGCAAAGTCAGGGGAGGGTCGTGGCTTTAAATGACCACTCTTTTATACTGTATCCATGCCTCTAAATGTGTCCAGATTGGGACAAATCAAGACCAAACCCCTAAACAGTGAGACAGACTGCCCTGTTTCCCAAATGGGAAACTAGCTACCTTTCTTGTCCACCAGAGGGGCAGGAAATCAAGTGGGCAGAGAACTGAGGCCCTTGAAGGGCATTAATTGACCAGTAAAAAGGGACAAATGATCCTGTATCAAGAAAGTCAGCCATAGGCCGTCACATAAAAAGGTTAGAGAGGTAAGAAGCAGGAGGTGAGTTTCTCTCCTGGGTCCCCTTACCCCCTTATTTCCCCATCTCACCATCTCTAAAGAGGAGAAAACAGTGTCTAATTGAATGAATTTCTTGAAGATGTATTGTGATAAAAGCTTGAAAATAGGTGACCGATGTTTTAATATTGAAGTGCCTAGAGAATTCTAAATTTTATAATAATATTACTGAGACCAATATTGTTTTTTCAATAAAAGATTAACCATATTAGGAAATATTACTTGGGGTTCCAACATGGTGGACTGTTCTGTTCCTACAAAGGTCAGATGTGAAATTGAAGAATAATTTAATACTGTAGAGGAATACATTTTGTTTAAAAAGTTAGTGAAGAGAAAGCATTAGGTCACTACTATTATGGCAGCAACTGGTTTAGTTTGCAAACTGAAATATCTGTGGCAAGAAAGGCAACTTAAACTTGTTAATTTATATAGCACAGACATTGACTGTTCTTTTTGCATCATTGATACCGCATTAAAATAACAAATATCTCTTTCGGTGACAGCTCTACTTTCCAGGAAATTTCAAAACGACAATGAGATACAATTGCTTAAGAACCTGTATCAGTCCATCTTTATATCCCTTTCTTTGTATGGATGATGTTAAATAGTGCCAGGCATTTGATGACTGAGGCTATATTGAAATTACCACTGAGAGTCTCCTTGTCCTTTTGCACAGCACGCAAAATGAAATACTGATTAGGACCAACTGATCATAGGACATTGCTAGCAAAATGGAGCAGTGTACTTGTCAGTTGGTGTCTTTTTTATGTTTTGGAAGTAAGATACATACTTCGTGGTTCTATTATCCCTTAATTACTGCAGCAAAATGAGAGTCAAATGCAAAGAGGCAGAGTTAAGTAAGTCAGTTCGTGTTTGTCACTGTCAATATGACCAATTTAAATAAAAGCAAATTAATGAAATCCAACATCACCCCTCTACCGCAAATAAGAGTTGCCTCAACTGCATTTCAAACATTTTCACAAGAGCTGAGGAATTAATAAGTTGAAAAGACTGCACACAATGTATCTAGATCAACCTCGTATACAGTGAAAATGAACAAACATTTAGTGTTTTCTTTACCTTGTGATTTTCTGTCTCTGAGTTTGAACATACATCATTGGTATGTCTTAGCCTTGATGGTTGCTGGAAAGCAGGAAGCCTGAGGAATCCCAAGGAGGCCAAAATGGCTGTAATTGAGCTATTTAAGGTTGCTGTACAAATATAGACTTTTGGCATCATTCAAACTATTTCAATTTCAGAAGGACTTGGACATTTCTTGTTAAGTAAAAGGCAATCAACCCATAAGCACTGATTCAATGGGATGGATTTTTGCAGAGTCAGGAAGACTCCAAGCCCATTTAAAAATGGTGGACAGTATCTGGATGCAAAGGTCCTGCCCTTATTTCCAATAGATCCAATTTTTGATGTTCAGGCAAAGGGGGAAGGGCAAATTGGAGCAGGCAGGAAATCTGAATTCAGCAGGGTCATTTGAAATCAGCGCTGAGATCAAACAGACTCCATTTTAGCTGGTCTAAGGGTCTTAACCCACAGTGCGAGGGTCATGAATTGACAGGAGTAGATGTGAACACTTTCAAGCATGGTTAAGGTCGGTATGACTGTTGTGATCTGAAGGTTTTTAAATGCCCTGCTTTGAAACTTTAAGACAAGGCTGCAGCAGATGGTGAGAGTTTAAAAGATCCTTGGTTGGACTGCCTTAATGGACAGGCATAGGTTAGCTAAAAAAAAATGGCTTCCAGTTATGTAGTTTTAATGGAAATCTTGACTGAGTTTCAAAAGCTACAATTGTCTCAGTGAGGGCTTCTGAGTGCAAAGTTTGATTGACAGTATAACAAGGCGATGAGAGGATTAGCTGTCTTTGATGTGGCTACTAAATAGGCATTTGGTTTTACAGGAGAATAACCAGTTAAGAGATTGAAAAGTTTTGAATCAAAGTTTATGAATGGGACTTTTTCAGTGTCAAGTACGCAGATGTGAGAACTGTATTAGATTGTTAGAAGTTGAGCTCTTCTCATCTTCATGTGGCTTCTGACGTCTGTCCATTGGGATTCCAGATGAGTGGCTATTAAGGTGAAATTACGGATATTTGTGGGGACTGTGAGTTGACATCATTGAGATGAGGAGGCATGGGGAGTGAGTGAAAGATACAAGGACTAAGATCTTGTAAAACCACTGGTACAAAGTCAGACAGAATCAAGACAGGCCTTGTAACCAGTCTGCCTTGTCATTTGCCTGCACCATGAGCCGCTTATCCTCTGCTCTAGGGCCAATAAATCTGATTCTAATCACTCAACTGAATGAAAATAATGTGTTTTCTAGTACTTTTTACTTAAGTGCATCCAGCAAGGCCGTAGATTATTTTTAAATTACAGAATTTTTTTGTTTACATTCTTAACTATTGTCTAGATAGCACTTCTGACTTTTGACCATAAAGGGAATGTGCAATTCCTATAAACCAGATACATTATTTGGCAGCTTAGTAATGAATCTGAATTGGTATGGCAATTAGATAGTCAGCTAGCATATGTCCATTTAATATGATAGTGTAGAAATGGTTACACCTCAATAGTCAAATGGTTCCTGTGCATCCTGACTCCCAGACAATCTTGCACAGGAATTAATAACCTCAAGTATGAGAAAAGTTACAGTGGCCACAGTCATTTCATCCACATATAGAAATACATTTCTTGAGATTGACTCAATCCCTTATTGATTATCAGGCTCATAACATACATGTAGCAAATAATAAAGTAAAGTACAATATTTAACAATTACCCTTGACAGTAAAGAGTCAATATTGTGTTCAAAATACATTAACATGCAATCTCCTGGAGGGATTTGTTCATCATTTAACATAGCAGTGATATACAATTGAAAAACTCATTTAAAATACCAGTAAATAACAGGAGAAATCGAACAAAATAGCAAACAAATACATAGAGACTGTTAAAAATACTCTTAACGGATAGCTATGAAGAGTAATCTTCATTAAGTATTTCTTATGACTTGAGGCAAATAGCCCTGAGTGCCACTGGGCAAAAATAGACTCAAGAAAATGATAGGGGGCCATATTTGACGAAGGATTATTTCAATACTTTCAACTGTTGTACAGTGAATAACAATTCCATCCTCAATGAAGCATAAATAAGCTGATATTTCAGCAAATAAATCTTCAATTAAACCATGGTTAGTACAGACAAATTAACTTTGACCATGACCAAATGTGCAGGCACATCTATGGCAAGTCATTTTGGATCAGAGGAGACAATAAAGCACATTCTAAAAGCAAATGAACAAACATCACTCCACTAAAAGTTACACTCAAGGTACTTTTATTCTCCCTCCATAAAAAATTTACTCCAATGTGATGAAAATATAGAAAAAGCCTTGGGCGATATAAACAAAAAATCTGTATCATTTAGAAGCCGAAGAAAACTTACAAAACACAAATTAGGGTCAGAAATCATAGCAAGAACTGTCATCAGGATGGAATCATAACTGCAGCCCAATCTTACCTGATTGATGACATGCCCTGTAGGATTAACTACCACCAAAATACCAAGAAAATTTTACCTATTATAATGTTTTTCAGAATGCAACTTCATTACTTATTATATTGACTACATGCTGTGCTTCAGTGCTCAAGAGATTCATAATTAGCCATTTTTCAATGCTTGATCAATTAGAAATTCATTGGGCTTCTAAGTATGTCTACTTTTAGCAAATAAGGACTTCAGAACTGAAGTCATATTGTAAAATTAAATTTCAGCGGGAATTTTTGAACAGATGTTCCCCAGCTTTCATGCAATGCACATAAGCTTCCAGCTCTGAGATCCAGGTATGCATGATAAGCCAAGAACATGTGTAATTTGCTACTCACAGAAGCAGTATTGTCAAAGCAAGATACTACATTAATTTGAAAAGTATATGCAACCATCAGTGTCGACTAAGAGTGCACACATGGCAGGAAGAAAATCTGTAGAGATTACATGATATTGAAGGAATAAAGTTGGAGATAGGAAAGGTACAAAAAACAAGGAAATGTTGAAGACTGCATTTATATTTTTTTCCACATCCATATCCTTTCTGGTTCTGAATCCAATTTTTCTGCCTACGACCACATAATTCATTAACTTAAAAGAAACAAAATAGAGCAACCAACTTTATAAAACATATAAATCAATATTACATTGGTTTCAACAAAAAAATGTCAAGGGAGTACAGCTAACCCCATTCAGCATTTTATAAACTGGTTATGAAACTCCTCTAGAATTACAATCTATACAATGTTAACATAAAGCAATGTAAGGCTGCCTCTAATACTGGAACAAAAAGGAAAGTACTTTGTAACTGCATTAATCTCAACAATTAATGAATCCCAGGAGACAGAGTTAGAAAAATAAAGCACTAAATGTAGGCAAAAAAAAGACTAGATTTTTAAAAAAGCAGAAAGCAAAAGAGATGATATGTAAAAAAAATAGAAACTTTGTAAATTAAGTACTCAGATGGGATTCAATCTTCATACAGATAGACAGATGATGTACTGAACTTTGATTAAGCAGGAGCTGTTTTTGTCGGAAATAATTTGAAACCGATTGGCACTTCAGGCTTATGGAGTAAGCCCAGTTGTGTGATTAAGTATAATGCAGTCAAGTGAGTGTATTTTAGAGCCAAATTGCTTTCCTCAGTTTTTACATTTTTGATATATCAAATACAACTCAGGAACCATGAGAGAACATAATAAATTAATATCCGTAATTCAACAGTGTTGTCTCCCAGAATGCCACAATCAATTATGACATTACTCAGATTGTACAGCCAGCTCAAGTGCAGAGTCTGAAGCAGACAAGGGGTGAGTCTGCCAAGAAAAGTTTATAGGCACGTAACTACTTTCTCACCATCCTACTACATGGATCAGAGTAGTGCATCTATCACTGCCATTATATCCAGAAATTTCACCATTTTTAATTGTGGCAGGACAGGGTGCATAACAGTTATATTGTCAAGGACTGTAGTGCAACTAATATTGAGGTAACCATCAAATGGATCCACTGTATTGATGCTAACACTTCAATCACATGCCTGAATTAGAATTCCCAACTTCATGAAGGGCTTGAAGTCCAATTATTTGCAACAAAGGTAGGCAAATGAAATGTTTGTAAAATACACAACAAAAGGTACCATGAAATCTTGCTATATTAACCATAATTTCCAGAAGAGCCACTGGAAGCTTGCTAAGTTGATCTGAAGAAATGAGGCTGGGAGATTGAAATATTTGGAAAACAAAGACAAATATTGAAATGACTGTTGTGAAAAAGAAGACTTCCAAGAGCAACAAACTAGCCTTTATTTGATATAACTTTTTAAACAATATTTTGAAAAATTTTGTAAACTCATTAAAGTGTGTCCTTGAGATGACTACAACAATTTGAAGGAAAACTGAAGGGCGTTACAGCCCCTGGTTGCCCTAAACTGATTTCCATCTAGAAAAAAATCCATAGAATCCCTACAGTGTGGAAACAGTCCCTTCGGCCCAACAAAAACACACCAACCCTCAGAGCATCCCACCCAGACCCATTCCCCTATAACCCACCTAATCTATACATCCCTGAACACTACGGGCAATTTAGCATGGCCAATCCACCGAGCCTGCACATCTTAGGAGTACCTGGAGGAAACCCATGCAGACACAGGGAGAATGTGTAAACTCCTCACAGGCAGCTGCCTGAGGGTGGAATTGAACCTGGGTCCCTGGTGCTGTGAGGCAGCAGTGCTAACCAGTGAGCCACCGTGCCACCCTAAAGGTCAATGATGGACACTTTGGCTCCGAAACCATCTCGTAGACATTCCATGAGTTTCTTTGCTTGGGATCCGCTACCAACCTAATTTTACCAGTCTACCTGCACTTTTAAGTCCCCCAAGATTATTGAAATAGTGCCCCTTTTACGTGTCTTTTCTACCTCTTGATTTATTTTCTGCCCCACATCCTCATTCCTACTAGGAGGCCTGTACACAACTCCCATCAGGGTAATTTTTCCTTTGCAGTTCATCAACTCTATCCATACAGATTCTATGCCTTCTAACCCTATCTCATTTTCTTGCTGTCAATTTAATCTCATTTCTTAATATCTAGGCAACGCTGCCCATCTGCCTGAGCTTTCAATAGGATGCATGCCCTTGGGTATTTAGTTCACAGCTCTGATCCCCTCACAACCATGTCTCTGCACTACCCACAATATCATACCTGCCAATTTCAAAATGCACTGCAAGCTCATTTACCTTGTTTCATATTCCATATGCATTTAAGTACAAAATGACATTACAGAATGAGTTTAAAAGTTACAAAAAAAAAGAGTTATGCCACACACCAGATTGGCCTGGGCCGAATCCAAAACTATGAAAGTTAAAAATAATATCAGTCTCCAAATTGCTCACGAAGGGTGGGTGTTTGAACATTGCCGCTGTTGCAATGCATGTTACTGTTCGTGTTGAGCAGTCAGTTGAGATTCCTGGCTTTGTAGGTGGATTCAAACTTTTTTGTCCTGATTCCTTTTGAAATAACTCCACAGAAGTGGGTATCCTGTCACTAAGTCACCCTTTATTTACACGTAGAGAGTCCTGGACACTGATCCAGCTTCTTCACAGCCAGCTCTCAGAGTAAACAGGATGTATGACACGTCTATTATCTGTCAGCTAAGGTTCCCTGATTGGACCAGATTAACAGTCTCAGTCAAGAAACTCTTATTCTGAGGTACACCTGACTGACCTCATTAGAATCACTACACCTTTCATTAGTGGCAGACTGGCAGCACTCAGGGTGAGACAGAGCCTTTTCCATTTAGGGTAGGGCTGCTAAGTGGCTGTTTTCAGCACAGTGACTCTCTCAGCACAACCAACCACACATTGGACATCAGGCCTCAAATGCCTGATCTTGTCTAATGTTGGAAAGCTGAACAGATCCAGACCTGGTTAGTACTTCGAAGAGCAGCTCCTAGGGATACAGATGACAGAGTTTTTTTCTGCCAAGAGAACGTGCTCACATCACCCTTCTCTGCAGTTGCATTCCTCCACACAATGAGTCTGCAGGGTGTTTTAGGCCAGCAGGCCCAGGTTCAAGTTCCATATGTATTGGAAATGTCTCAGATGTTTGAACAGCTTGATTTAGAATACTGACGCACAGATTAGTGTTGCATTCAGTTTTTAGCACTCAGTTTTTCGATCTTCCTGGAAGGCCAAAGCACAAAACAAAAATCTGCAGGATGTGGCTAGCTGATAAAGGGTCTGGGGTGATGGTCTGCCTCCTCATTATTTCTTCCTATGACATTTCCCTCTCTGTCAGGGAAACTTTACTTCATAAGTGCGACATTCCATGGGTCCCACACAGCACTTTACTGGACAGCGACTGAATTCACATCTACAGTCATTCTTGTTGGCTAAAAGTTGGAGTTAAAAGTTAACGTCCATGATACTTTAGGGTTCTAATCAATCATCATTGCAATGTCAAGATCAAGGGTCACCAGCTCAAACAGGCCAGTATTTATTTTTCCAGAAAATTATAATCATCTGGATGAAATTCATGAAATCTCTTAGAAGTCCTTGTCAAACATTCTTAAAGTTAATTTTAGATTCTACAGGCATTAATTTTCCTTACTGTTCCATGCATAGATCATCAGTGTGCATTCTTACATTCATTATAATTTATGCAGCATCATGTTTTGTTTCGTTCTACTGATTTTTTTTTTAATTCTTACCAAATTTTCTTATAGCCTCCCTCCAAAAAACAAACTATTTGATGCAATACAATGTATAAGCAGCAGTCATTTTCCAGCAACTTAGCACGTGCCCAATCTTATAGGCTTAGATTTATTTATTTGTCACATGTACTAAGTGTTCGAACAAACAAGTACAGCGAAAAGTGCACAAAGTCAGCATTCACTGACACCCACTTGGTTACAAAAAAAAAACAGAATTAGAAGATTTTAACAGAGCCAAAAGGTAAGCAAGGAAGAAAAAAAAAAGAAAAGTCCAGATCTCAGAGTTTCAAGTCCCATCTCCACAATGGTGCAGGCACCAGTCCAATTGATAGGACACCCAGGAGGCTGCCTCTGCTGCCATGCGAAAGCTTCAGCAATGAGAGTTGACAGATTAATTCAGTAAAGAGGGGAGAACGGTCATGACAGAAAGTCAAATCATATCCTCAGTTTTCGCTGAAACACCCATATTTTGGAAGATGTTGTTAGATAACCAATAGCAATGGCATACATAATAATACATTAAAAATTGTTCACAGCCATTTAAAGATGATAGAGATATGATTTATATTGAAACAGCATGAATGGACTTTAACTTCAAAATCATGTCCGGTTGGAACAAATGCAAGGTCAAAGTGTTAACCTGAAACCTACTCAGCACATTACCATCTTTCTTGAAGGTATGATTGTGGGTAGGTAATCAACCCAAGAGGCGGGTTGACACTTATGGTTCTACAAGCCTTTTTGAGGTTATTCCCATTTTTAATTTGACTGTGGACGGACAGGCTTCCCAAACCTCAAGAAATCCAGCAGCCACTTCGGCCAGTACTGCAAAAATCAAAAGGTGAATGTATTTTCAGTTACCTGCCCATTTTAGCATACGTGGCTGAGCAAAACAGCCACAACTGTACACTTCCCTAAAGCTTCACATCGCTCTCCAGTCTCTGACCTGATCTCCCCTGCAAGTGATTCTGCCTGAAGCCTTTGATCATTACCCTCACCCGTAAATTTTTGTGATCCTGGAATTAAATGAACACCTTCCCCTATGGCCTTTGGCAGGTCAAGCAATTAAAATACAGCCCCACAGAGGAAGCTGGAATAAAATTCAGGGCAACCCGCAGCTGAATTTTGTAGAAGTGAAACTGATGTCCTTCCTGGAGAGAAGGCTGCTCTTCTCATCTGGTCTGACCTAAATGTGATTCTAATCCCACGCTAAATTGGTTATCTTTTAAATGATCCATGAAATAGCCTAACTAACCACATCATTGGGCAACCACATCATAACAAAATGGACAATAAATGTTCGCCTTGTCAGCTCTTTACTGAAATAAATGTGACAATAGTTTGAAGAAAATGGGCTCTTAACAAAATGTTTGCAACAGAAATAATTATACGAGAAAGAAAAAAGCCAGTATTTCATTGCATGTCGTAGGTCATAAAGGTGCTCTTATTTACTGTGATAAAATAACACGATAAATGTTTTTTAGTGAAGATGTTTAAGCCACATTTCACACCTGAAAAGAATGCTGCACAAAAGTGGAGAATAAAATGATCAATTTAAAATTTGAGTAAAAGGTCATCATTTAAATGTATTAATCCCTCATAAACTGAATCATATGGACAGATGACCAAGAAGGTTTCAGATAACAACTAGTAAAAGACAGAAGACTGATTTGCCAAGCTTGCAACGTTGTTCAGACTCATCCATGAGCCACACACATTGTAATCTTAAATCCAATGATATCAAGGTAGAGAAAATAGTTGGTAAATAAGTATTATTTCTCGTGAGTCACAACAAATGGGCAAGGTTCTCCACTTTTTTTTTTATAACCAGAACACTGAATCTACAGAAATTGCAATAAAATGTACCTGGAATATTAATGAAAATCGAATAAGCACTCTCTAATCACTCAAGCCTATCCAGGGTATATGCAAATAAAATACTACAGATGCTGGAAATCTGAAGTAAAACACAAAGTTCTAGAGGAATACAGCAGGTCTGGCAGCATCTGTAGCTAGAGAAAGAATTAACATTTTGATTCCAGTACTATTCTTCTTCAGGACTTGACGATAGCCAAATGTGTATGCAGTACCTAAAGACAAAATCACATGGCTGAAGCATGCAAAGGAAAACCTTTCTCATCAGCTAAGCACAAAAGAATATGTAAGATACTTCAAAGAATACGAAAGGAGCCACAAATTCAGTGAAAATGATTTTCAGGGATGAAAGACGGGGCAAGAGCATCATTAGACAGGATCTGGCAAACATAGATTGGGAGCAGCTACTGGCATGTAAGTCTACCTTTAGAAAGTGGGTATTTTTTAAAAGTAGTATAGTGAGAACTCATTCCAAGCATGTTCTCCCAGGAGTGAAGGACAAGGGCAGCAAATCCAGGGAACCCTGGATGTCAAGGAACATCATAAGTTTGATAAAGAAAAAGGGAGCATATGTCAGCAATAGCACATTAAAAACAGGAGAGACTCTTCAAAAGTATAGAAAGTGTAGGGAGTTGCTTAAAGAAGAAATTAGAAGGGCAAAGAGGGGTCACAAAATATCTTTGGCAAAAAGGATCAAGGGAAATCTCAAGGCTTTTTGCAAGTATATTAAGAGTAAGAGGAATACCTGGGAAAGAGTGGGATCTATCAGAGACCAAAGGGGCAACCTATGTGTGGAGCCAGAGGATGTGGGTGACATATTAAGTGAATACTTTTTATCTGTATTCACAGAGGAGACAGACATGGTAGCCATGGATTTCAGTTGGGATGGTGAGGTTCTAGAGCATGTTAAGATTAATAAGAAGGAGGTATTAGATGGTTTAGTGACCAGAGGTGCATAAATCCCCAAGGCCTGATGAGATGTATTCCAAAAATGTTATGGGAGGCAAGGGAGGAGATTTTTGGGGCCCTGGTGGAGATATTTGATACTTTGCTGGCCATAAGTGAAGTGCCAGATGATTGGAGCTTAGCTAATGTGGGTCCCTCTTGTTCAAGAAGGGCCACAGGGATAGGCCAGGTAATTACAGACCAGTTAGTCTGATGTCAGTGGTAGAGAAATTATTGGAAAACATTTTGAGGGATAGTCAGCATGGATTTGTTAAGGGGGAGACACTACCTGACAAATTTAGTTCAGTTTTTTGAAATGGCGACTAAATATATTGATGAGGGTAGTGCAGTTGATGTGGTTTACATGGACTTTGACAAGGTCCCAGATGGAAGGCTGGTCCAAAAGGTAACAGCCCCATGGGATTCAAGGCAAGTTGGCAAACTGGATCCAAACTGGCTTAGAAATAGGAGGCAAAGGGTGATGGTGAGGGGATATTTTTGTGATTGGGAAATTGTGACCAGTGGTGTATCAACAGGATAAGTACTGGGACCCTAGCTAATTTTTTTTTATGTGCATTAATGACTTAGATGTGAATGCAGAGGTATAAGTCAAAGTTTGCAGATGACATGAAAACTGGTGGTTGTTGATAGTGAGGAGGATGGTCTCAGGTTGCAGTCTGATACTAATCAGCAGGTAAATCGGGCAGAGCAAATGGCAGATGGAATTTAATGCAGATAAGTGCAAAATGATGTACATTGGAGGTCTAATGAGGGAAGGATATACACAATGAATGTTAGGTCCCAGGCGGTACTGAAGAACAAAAGGACCTTAATGTACAAGTCCACAGATTCTACAGCACCTACGCTCTGTTCACGACAAACGACAACACCTTCTAGTCGCGAACCACTTCAACTCCCCCTCCCACTCCCTGGACGACATGTCCATCCTGGGCCTCCTTCAGTGTCACAATTACGCCACCCGGAAACTGGAGGAACAGCACCTCAGATTCCACCTTGGGAGCCTACAACCCAATGGTCTCAATGTGGACTTTACTAGCTTCAATATCTCCCCACCCCCAGCCTCATCCCAAGACCAACCCTCCCTCTCATTCCCGCCTCCTTGACCTCTCCGTCTTCTCTCCCACCTATCCGCTCCTCCCACCTGCACTCACCTATCGCTATCCCACCTACCTCCCCAGCCCAAATCCCTCTCTCTATTTATTTGAGAGCCCCCTTCCCCTCCCCCATTTCTGAAGAAGGGTCCCGACTCAAAACCTCAGCTTTCCTGCTCCTCTGATGCTGCCTGGCCTGCTGTGTTCCTCCAGCTCCACACTGTGTTATCTCATAGATTCTTGAAGATGTCAGCACAGGTAGAGAGGGTGGAGAAGAAGATATTCTGGATGCTTGCCTTCAATCAGTAGAATACAGGAGCAAGGAATTCTTGTTACAACTTTATAAAACATTGGCTAAACCACAGATGGAATACTGTGTGCAGTTCTGGTCAGTACACTATTAGAAGGATATGATCACAATGGAGAGTGTGCAGACGAGATTCACTAAGATGTTGCCTGGGATGAAAAATTTCAATTATGACTGGACAGAGTGGGTTTGATTTTCTTGGAACAGAGGATGCTGAGGGGGATCTGATTTAGGTATACAAAATTATGAGAGGCATAGACTGAGTAGATCATGAGAATCTTTTCCCCATGGTAGATGTGTTAAAGACCAGAGGGCATAACTTTAAAATGGGTAGTAAGTGGTTTAAAGGAGATCTGAGAAAGATTATTTTTCATCCAGAGGATGGTAGAAATAGGGAATGTGCTGCCTTGAGGATAGTGGAGGTAGGTACTCTCACAACATTAAAGAAGCATTAAATATCACTTAGCCTCCAATGCCTTGGCATTCTATGAATTACTCGCAAGTAAATGAGATGAGTATAGTTTGGTGTTTGTTGGTCAGAATAGACACGGTGGGCCGAAGGGTTTATTTCTCTCCAGTATGACTCTATGACTCCATGAATGGAAAATCAACTTTAAGATGAAACGATTGAATTTTTTGATTTGATCTAGACAAGACAATCAGTTTAATATTAAAGAAGTTCACATTAGGAAAGGAGACAATGTGACCCACCATATTGGGGTCAAGCCTTACAGCAATCTCACTAGCCATCTTTCTTCCTACTTCACAGCATCTGTTTCAAATATTAATATTAATCTCAGTTTCCTGCAAATAAATTTATTTTGTTCTTTCGGTGACTATTTTATATTGATGATCCTTTGCCATTGTGTTCCAAATTTGCTTTCTCAAAGTCTCTTAAGAACCTCTTAGATCACTTCTGAATTGCTCTGTTCGAGCAGAAAGTGAATATGTATATCACATTTCTCCTTATTCCAGCAGTTTTATATCCCCAATATGACCTTGGTGAGTCACAATACATGTTTCGTATGACTTTAATAGCTTCTCTGCATCAAGTATCCAGAATTCTCTGTGTCCTAATCAATGTTCTGGTTAAGTCCATTATTACTTTTTTATTCCTGTATTCTAAGTCCTTATTTATATAACATAAAACTGTTTGACATTTTATTCATTTTTTTACCTATTGCACTTGTTTTGTACATGGAGATACAAATTTAAACCCAGGTCTTGCTGTTTGTTCACACTTCAATCTCTTATTAGGTGCTTGCTTTAATTCCTTGTTTTTTCTCTCATCTAACATACACTGGTTTGCATTTATTCAACGTAAATCACATGTGCCAAAAGTCTGGCTAACCATGAATCATTAATAGCAATAAAAAGGAACATTAGGTAGTGTAGCTTATCAGGCAGCTGATCCACCACTGTCCATTTTTTAATCACCGCCAGAAGTCAGAATCAATCTTCATATATTCCCAAAGTATTGTACACAAACTTCCTTGCAACTTGCAAAACCAACTAATTTTACGATGTCAGAAAATTTCAAGATGCTTTTCCCTATTCCTGCATCCAAATTAGTTATGTATACCAAGGACAAGACAATCCATACTGGCCCCTAACAATCATCAATCCCAAATTCTTCTTTAAGCAAGTCACATTTACCCGCTCTGTTTACTCTCCATCACCTAACTTAGTACACGCCCCACTACAATTCCATTATGCCATATACTTGAACCTTTTTTAAAAAGTAAATTCTCATGAGACTCTTTATTGAAATGTTGATGAAAATTGGCATATCCTATGACCCTAGAATTCAGCAGGTGTACTCCTGATTTTATGCAGTCAAATCCACAGAAAAAATGACAAAATAAAAGGTTGTTTACATCATTTCCAGGCATTTTGCTGGTTTCTTAGCACATCTCTAACAAAAGACTGAAAAGTAACGTCTTACGGAGCTGAGAGTTTGTTTAATGTTATCTATGCTTAAATATAGCTGAGTTTTCTGAACAAAAGGAAAATGTAATGACAGGTAAAAAGATGCATAGAACCACTGAATTGTCAGTTAAGATGATGAAAGATGTTCTGGTTAATGGTATCTAATGGGTGATAGCATATGTAATAGAAATGGAGTCATGGGTAATCAGACACTATGGGGCTTTTGTACTACTAATGGAGACATACCTCACTCCCACTGTGTGCTCATAATTTGAGTGCAACTTGAGATTTGTATTGAGGTTTGATTTTTTAAAAAATGGACAGGCTGCAACCCTCTGCAGCTATCGCCCCAGATTGCTTCCTGCCTAATACAAGGTCAAATGCCTCCTGCCTAATATAGGGTCAACTCCAAACTATGACAAGGTATCTAAATTGATGCTTAGGTCTGGACCAGAATTATATGGGCCAGGTATGAACTCCAACTTCTGAAGAATATTTTCTTTGCATTTTCCACTTTTTCCATTCAACAAATAATCCATCCAGGCAACACATGAAAAATGCAACCACACAGCAGCTGTCAGTAAACAAGTCTTTGATTGCAAGCCCAATTTGAGACGGGCAGATGCTGTAAATTCTGATGCAGTTCTAAAAAAACCTCACTTAAATCTCAGTTTGAACGATAATTTCCTTTTTCAAAATGGTATTCAAATTCGTAGCTAAATTTTTTTTACCAACTGATCCTGTACCAGGAGGAAAATAACTTTCTGCAGCATATTTCAGAGATAGTGATGACATGCTTCAAAAAAGAATAAACAGTCAAGACTATGTGCAGTGTTAAAGAAGTCTACATATTTATGATTATACCAAGTAAAAATAGTCTGTACAGTCTATTCCATAAAATTAAGAAATTAGTTTCCATTGGAAACAAATCCTTCAATATTCATTAATTATTTTGTCAATAATGTGTCCTTCCTCAGTGTTGTCAGAAAAATAGATTACCATCATTACTCACTGTATGGTTACAGTGATTAAACTTACTTATCATCCTTAGCAAGTCATTGCAATAACAGCTGACTAAACTGATGAGACATCTGTCACTACTTTGTTGCAACTTTGATTTCCTCCTCTCCTGGAAATTGTAGCGTAAACATAGATATGGATGCTTGGCTGTAATCTGCTCTCCCAGTTCTCAAATTTAGATAGATAATACCAGCCAACTCAGGTATTAAAATAAAATAAACCTTCCTTCAAATGAGTTATAGGCCAAGCTTAGTTAAACTTTCCATTGCATCAACGGAGTGGATGGCAGCATTTAGCTTCCCAGGAGATATTCCAGGAGATGGTCACACCCCTTGGGTTAGTGTCATCAGAGTTGGCCAGTGATCAGGCACAGGGGAGTATGACTGAGTCAGGCAGGCAGGTAAGGGGAATTGAGAAGGTAGGTGTCTAAGCCTCAGCTCTTGCACATGGGCAATGAGGTTGAGGTTCTCAGTCTGAATTTGTGACAGCAAAGGCAAAAGTGTGGGCTGGTCATGACTGGTCATGACACCATGGTAAAGCAAGCCATTCAAGTGATGAGAGGGAGAGAAGTTAAGATGACTGTAATGATATAAAGGACAGCATAGACAGGGAAATAGACACTGTTATTGTAGCCCAGAGCAAGAATGCAAGAGGCTATGCAGCCTGCCTAGTGCTAAGATTCAGAACATCTGCTCAGGGGTGGAGAGACACCGTCAGTGGGAGGGGGAAGGATCCAGTTGAGGTTAAATTCATCCCATAGCAATCAAGTTAGATTTCAATCTACACAGGGACTAGGTAAACAAAATTAGTATAGGTGCTTGGAATGTGCTTGAAATGGTTTTATAGAGCAGTACGTTGTGGAACGAATGAGAAAATACGCTATCTAATATTGTGCAATGAAAAATGGACAATTAATAATCTTGTAGTGAAGGAACTTGTAGGAAAGAGTGCCCGTAATATGTAAGAATTTTACATTAAGTTTGACAGTGATGTATTTCAGGAAAAAGCTAAGTTTTTGAACTTAAATAAAGGAAGCTTTGAAGGTATGAGCAGCAATTCTTTGAGGCCCAGATCAAGTC
This sequence comes from Rhincodon typus, assembly GCF_021869965.1. Taxonomy (NCBI): domain Eukaryota; kingdom Metazoa; phylum Chordata; class Chondrichthyes; order Orectolobiformes; family Rhincodontidae; genus Rhincodon; species Rhincodon typus. The sequence continues at coordinate 21,481,139 of NC_063350.1, read as the reverse complement.
CTAAATTTCAACAGTAATCACCCCAACACCCACAAATGGAGTTGCGTAAAAACACTGTTCAAATGAGCCACAACACGCAGCAACCCAAAACTATACCAAAATGAAGAAGAATACCTACACCAAGTATTTAGAGACAATGGATACCCGAACAGCTGGGTCCGACGATGCCTGTCACACAACAACAGGAAGATACAGTACTCCCTGATGCACTGGTCATGTTAACATACATCAAGAACATATCTGAGCAACATTCCTACAGTCACTGGACATCAGAGTAGCAAACAAACCTACATCAACCCTACGCCAACTGCTAACAAGAACCAGAGACCCCTTACCCACTATGGACAGAACCAACATAATGTACAAGATTCTGTGCAAAGACTGCGACAAACATTACCTGGACAGACAGGAAGGAAACTGGCTACGAGAATATATGAAAACCAACTGGCAACAAAAAGAACGACCAATGCTCTCTCGTCTCCATACATACAGACAAGGAGAACCACCAGTTCGATTGGGACAATGTCAGGATCCTAGGACAAGCCAAACAGAGACAAGCACAGGAATTTCTAGAGGCCTGGTTCTCCACTAAGAAAGCCATCAATAAACACGTAGAATTAGACCCTATATACACACCACTGCAAAGAAAAACCGGAAATGAGGTAATCAACTCCAATGGATCCCAGGGTTTAAATAACAAGCCAGAAAACACAACTACACTTAATTGGAGGCTGCACTGATGTTACCCAGTAGGGTAATGAAACGTCTACAAACTAATGAACCAGCTCGACAAGTGAACCAACCTCAGCATCCATAACCTGAGCTACAAATCTACTCAAGAACCTTAAGAAATAGACAATAGAAAGGAAAAGATTAGCTGAAATTGTCTTGCAATAGTGATATTTGAACCACCTGATCTTCCAGCACATTGCCAAACCAACATTTGTGCAGAAATTCATCATGTATCAGTCTAGTTACCACGTAAAAGCTTAATTTACTCAATTTTTGAATAGAAACATCTGTCCAGAATTTAAAATAAACTACAATTCTGAACTAAAATTCTAAGTACACAATGCTCCACTTGTGTATGTAAAACTATTCAGAGTGAAAATCAGTGCCTTATACTGAATAGATGTGAAATAAATACCCAGCAGCAATTTCAGGGAAAATGATCAGTTTCTCACATATCTATGTAATCACTTCCTCGGATGTTGTGGCAATTCACCATTGTTACATTTTATTGATTACCTTTTGCAGCATCTAATTAATAAATAAGCAACAACTATTTTTAATACCTTCCCAGCCTTTACCTCCTCTTCCCAAAGTAACTTCTGGTATCATTTTGAGCCACTGAATGTGTTGAGGAATCTCAAATCCAAAGCATAAGTGCTCCAGGGTAAAGTGAACCGCAACTCAGTCAGGCTCTTCTGTTACTGCAAACACTGATTAAAGTAAGGAATCCATGAACACTTCATGCCGTAAAGGAATGAAATGCCACAATTTCAGTTGTTCCTCTGAAGCGGAGTGGAATGCAGATGCAAACAATCTTATTGATAAAGGATCCCACTTTGGTTATGTTTCTTTTCTTTCTAATTAGTCTGTTTAGAGATTTTACTACACACCACGGGAGCTAGAACATAGAACATAGAACAGTACAACACAGTACAGGCCCTTCGGCCCACGATGTTGTGCCGACTTATTATCCTACTAAGATCAATCTACCCTGCATTTTACTATCCTCCATGTGCCTATCCAAGAGTCGCTTAAAAGTCTCTAAAGTATCTGACTCAGACTTGAATCCTGGACCCTCAGATTAGAAGTCTGATGCTCTACCGACTGAGCTATTCAGGCTCATGGAAGGTTTCAATCCATCGACCTCTGAGTTATGGGCCCAGCACGCTCCCACTGTGCTACTTTGCTCGGTGGCCAGCTAGTGAGACTTGAACACAGGCTTCCTGGTTCAAAGGTAGGGATATTACCACTGCACCATAAGATCTCTTAGATTCCACTTCATTTCATCTTCATATCCAGAAGTGCTCCTACACATAACTGAATCTTTTTCCCCGTGAAGAAATCACTGTAGCATTTTTTCATCTATTAACCACCAGTAATTCCGCGCAATATCTGTTAAGGTCAATGCAGACCAGCAAAGGTGAGGGGGCTAAATCAAAATGGAGTTGGAGAAGGAGATAAAGCACTCCACCCATGGAGGTGCCTACTTGTCTCCAAAGGCATCAAGGGGATTGGTGAACACTGCATGCTCCCTCTCCAAGGACACCTGGGCACAAATATAACCAGGGGCAGACAGTCAGCCACAATGACCCATTCCACAGCCTGCTGCCTGGACCTGTTAATAGCCAATCAGGCCAGGCCCTGGAGCAGACCCATGCGGAGGCCCGGTCACATGTCCACACCTCTGCACACTGGATGCCCAAAGATCTGGAAAGTAGGGTTGAAGTACAATCAAAAGATTTTTTTTTAAATAACTAAAAGAAAGGATGAAATTACGGGCAACCAATATACACATGATCCATGGACTCCATAGCACCTCAAAACAAACAGTTAAGGATTCCACTTTGTCTTTTTTTGCTTAATCAGAAGTGCTCTTACACATAACTGGGGCTTTTTTTATCTGTCAGCAAATCACCATGAAACAGCACCAGTAAATTACCCATGTAGCCAATTGGATATTTTCATGCAAATTCTGGTATGGTCAATGCAAACTGTCAACTGTGAAAGGAGGACAGGGAGAACAGGAAGGGGCTAAATCAAAATGGAGTTGGATGGGTGGTAAAGGACTGTATCCCCACGGTGCACACCTCTCTCTTAGGGCATTGAGAGTGTTGGTGGATACCACGGTACCATGTGCTCCATCTCCAAAGGCACCCAGGCACGAATATAACTGTGAAAGAGGGACACAGATGGTAGGCATGACCCCATTCACAGGCCACTGCTTGGACCTGTTTATAGCCAACTTTTCAAGGCCCAGAAGCAGAGCCACGAGAAGGTCCTCTGATCTGCTCACACGCCTCTGCAATGGATACCCAAAGATCAGGAGTGTAGGACTGACGTGCAACCAAAAACAAAACAGTAGATATTTCAAATAACTAAAAAATAGGTGCAACCATCAACAACTACTATATCCATAATCCATGGACTCACCACAAAAAAAGGTCGAAGATTGCACTTTATTAATTACCAGCCCCAAGTTTCTGCAGCTGAATGTGGTGAGGAGCTTCATTGCCTGTTCTGTTTCTTGTGTGCGGCTAAAATTTAAACAATGCAAAATCACACAGCAATTTTTATCAATTCTCAATTAGTATCTCTTCCTTAGAACAAAATGCTGAACTATTTGTACTGTATACTAGCCATTATATTCTTTGCAAATTTGGGACTATCACTTCAATGCTGTTACTTGGGTGTGTTCACAATGTGCAGACAGTATAATATAGCCTTAAAAAGGGCACAGATCACATTGATATCAGTCATGAATTGCTGATGTCATTACTCATGTTATTAGCCCATTGAAACCTTTCAATTTCAATACTCATGGTTGAAAACAATGTTAAAAATCCTGCTCCATGCAAAAAAAAACATTCCTACAGGCTCCCCGAACACCTTCAACACAATGATACCACTTACTAAAAACATCACTCTTCTCAAGTATTGACAACTGAGTTTTTCTTAACTGTCCAAAACAATTACCTCATACTGTTTTGGCATTGGATTGCAGCACTCTTATTATAAGAAGGAAACCTCCAGTTAACTTGTCTACTTAAATTGAAATTTCCAATTCAGTTCGAGGGGTCACTGCACCAAAGACATTTCCTCCATCCAGAAATACGAGCGCATATTTACTGAAGTGTTTGAACAAATCACACAGAATCCAGTAAAAAGATTTCTGTTTGTGGTACATGCAATCAGAGGCAGAGATTCAATTATGCGTGACCTTTCTATTCTATCGGGACCAACTGTTGACTCTCCATTATTATATTACCGATCTGCTCTTTAATCCCCTACAGAATTTCAGTTACAATGACTTGAACATTGCATCTGCCAGAAGTCTTGCACAGCAAGCAGCTTGAACTAACAGTAATTACTGTACTTGACTAGGTGATTGTGGGGTTTAACATTCTGAAGCCAACTCTAGATTGTTATTTAATATTCTAACTTTTCCAGCCCTTATACGTGTATCAGTTTTTTGCCTTGAAATGAAATGGTTCCCTTCAACTATTTCTGTGAAAATGGCACGCTTGCTTTTAAACTGAAAACACATCATAAAAAGCCAATGCTGTGCGAACAAGTCATTTAATTTTGACCATGTTGTAAAGCTGTGATTGATCTGTATACATTCTGAACTGATACAAAGAGCGGTTTAATGGAATCTGCCTTCACTAGTTTATAGATCTAACATAGGACTGACACTGAAATTCTTCCTTCAAATATTCTGGATTCTGCGGTTGTTTTCTTTTTTAAAAATATTTATCCAATATTGAAACAACAATGTTGTCTATCAAAATCTCTCTTCTGAAGTTGGTTGCAATCATCTAAGCAACTTATTTTGTTTCACCACTAATGACAAGAGCTGTCCTGTAGGCCACAGGTTTGCATACGTGGAAAAATAAAAAACACAAACGTTAAGGCTGGTGTAGTAAGGATTTCACTGCTGATGCTTATATTTAGACCAAGAACAACATTACTCTGCATATTTGTGCTGACCTAGAAGCTATTCCATTCTTCTTCATTGATGACCTTAATTAACAGAATGTTTTAAAGAAGTACAAAATGTTGCATGTTATTCTGGACATTCTAAAGTATTTCATTTCATGATCGTGAGGAAAAGGTCACCTATTGACTAATTCTTTATAACGGGAGCAAAGAATTAACTTATTTTCTGTGTTTCTGGTATTGCATGACTTCAGATAAAGACCACTGGCTGTGAGTTGGTTGTCGTAATGTATTGTGTATTGTTAACCGACAAAAACTAGACAGTCTCTTCGTGATTGCTTTGCATAGCAAGTGGTTATTCTGAATACATGAGCTGGCTGAAACTATTCACTGCAAATTTTTTTTGGAATGGTAAAAAAGAAAGACACTGTCCCAGATCTACCAACTGCAAGTTACTGTGTTAAGCAGCCATTAAAAATGAAGAAAATGTACATAGTTACTCAGGCATACAAGGTACAGTTAAGAATCTGACAACATACAAACTGCAGCTATTAGTTTTTGTTCCAGATGGAATAAATCAGCGTATGCCTTTGTTCTCTGCTTTACCGCCCTGGTGCACAAAATATGAGCAGATGCATTTAAACAATGAAAATCGCTGTTTCTTTTGTGTCATGCAGAATTGGAAAAGAAATTGTATTCCTGATTAAACATGATTTATGTGCAAAAATGAAAAAGTGGTCACAACGTCATTTAAAAACATTGCACCAACAGACCTTGGTTTGAAAACCATACATAAATCACAATGGAGTTCAAGTCATGCTCTATACCTTTCTTTGACAGGTTAAAGATAAAGTGCTTGGTCAAAAATATCCACAAAAAAATTGTGGTAGCCTGTGTTCTAATTCATTTTCTCTTCCACAGTAACATTTCAGATCATTTAATTTTGACTCAGGGTCAGGGCAATTATTCACACGTTAGCAACCAAAAAAAAAATTGTGTTTCTTCATCATGCTTTGTATTTTACTCTACTTAATGATGAAATGAATGCTTGCACCATGAATTATATTTTCAGAACCTATTGTTCCTTTCCCCAGTACTGTAATTCCTCCCTGGAAGTACCGACAGAAGGTATGGTACTGATGCCCTCAAGCTTTGAATGAAAAACTAAAGGGACAAAGCCTGGAAGCAAACTGAAAAAGTATTCTTTGAAAAAGGTTTTGCAATTAAAATGTTTAATGTCTAGAGGAAGGATACTCTTGTATTATTAAATGATATCCTCTCCTTGAGTCGAAAATTTTAGGTCGACTTTTTGCCAGTCTGAATTACCTAGCAATTTATCCAATAAGCGCAGAAGTCAGTTGGAATGTTCACAAAATGTACTAAGGTGCTCCAAAATGTGGAATTTAAACCCAATCACACTAACTTTACCTACCAAGCAGCTAAGGAAGGAAATACAAGGGATACTGCACGAATAACTGAAAGCATTGAGAAGTATTTTATCTACAACAGTGAATGAACGATGGGCATACAATTAATGATTTAATTTTGTGCTATAAACTATGTTGATATGGCAATCCGTCCATTACATTTATCACTGGATTAAATGAAAAGGGCATCTTTTCAAAATAGACATGCAAAAAATAGAGGGTGAAATTGATTTTCCATGCACAATAGACAAATGAGCCAGCAGCCTGCTTTACATGGTACTCAATTATGTTTTCCACAACGGAAAAGGAAATTGGACAAATGAGTGGAGTTGACCAGTGTTCCACCATTGTCTCTTTCATGCTACTGTCCAATATCAATTTCATTCCATTTGTGTTTACAATTACTAACATCTACTGGGTAAAGTGTTACAATCCAAATCATACAATGCATACTTATCCAGCATCTGAAATATTGGATTAAAGTTTCTCTACTTACTGACATGCAACTAGGCAGAGTTAAAAGAAGTGATAGCAATGGAGTAGAATTCAGCTCAGTTATGTTCCAAAGAGTCATAACATGAGTGATTGACTTCCTCTTTTGCTGCATGTTTCTATGCTTCTATATTGCAGAAAGGAGAGTGGCAGAGGTGTTTGCTGATGCTGTCATATTTAAACCGCAACTCGGCAGCACTTCAGATGCTGCAAGTCAGAAATTCGCTTTCACACTCTGCTGTACCACGTTGTAACGAAGCAACTGATTCAGGAAGGCAAACTGGCATCATGTTCGTCTGACAGGGACCTGAGAGTGTTGGTGGGCTGCATCATTGAACAAAAAGGGAGGGTTCGTTCCTTCAAACTAACAAAAGCGGACACAGCACCAGGCACAGCCAGCTAGGGTGGAAATATCCACCTAGGTCAGTACTGTCTCGAAGTTGACAAGGAAACTTCCTTTAGTGCAAGAAGATGGTGAATGATCATCCAGAAGCCGCAAGAATGAGTGCCATTGATTTCTTGCTGCTACCTCGCACTAATAGTGCTACCACTACTCACTCACTCTGCCACTGCACATAACACTGCACACAAACTGCAACTCTCACTATTTCAGGCAACGCTTACACTCAATGCCTCGCACCCACTTCATCCTCCCCAAATGCTAAACTGTCCCTCTCCATTTCCTACTGCCTCACTGAGACATCTTACCATCTCTCCTGCTCTTGCAATGTTTCTAATGGCTCTCCTCTTCCAGTGTACGTAATCCCTTCTTTTGTCTCATCGTAAGAAAAAGATGGTGAATAACCAGCCAAAACCAGTGGTTGGGTGACAGACATTAGATTCCTCATGCCATACAACAAAAAGATCCTAATGCTGTTCAGGGAAGATTGCTCATGTGGGGCTACCGAGACCTCTCTGCCAATCAACTGAGTGAGCTTCATTGTGTGGCTCTCCCATTAACACCAGCAATAACTCATTCGTATTCTGAAGATGACTTTACCTCTTTTTCACAACTAATTCCCTCGCTTCTACTACGAAGGCACGAGAGAGACCCAGTGGCCTGGAGTGAGAAAGAGGCCAATGCTGGAGCCCCTCAGCTCCACCTCAACTCTGAAGATGAGGCCACTCAATGCCCAGAAGATGAACAAACAAGGCTCACTCCTGCACCCTCCACCAGAATAGAAACTTTTACCTCAAGGGGTTAACGTTCTAGATCAGATTCAGGAGCACAATCTGGAGAGCACATCATTGACAAAGCTCCACAGATGATCGAGATAGAAATGCCCAAGGTCAGTGGCACTCAGAGGACAGCCAGAGGCCAGGCACATGCTCACTCCCAAGCACCAAATGATCCCATGGTCTTGGCAATTGTTGACTTAATCAAACTGCACAGGAAGACTCAGCAACAGCAGGAATTTTTGACAGAGGAGTCAGTAAACTGACTGAAGGTCACAGTAGTCCCATGCTGACTATGCACCTGGCTACTTTCATGGACAGACTGGCAAATGCCATGGAGACCCAGATCCAGCACAGTGTATGCTGATTAAGCATATGGACCTTCATTAAATTACTGTAACCATGGACCTCAGCATCAACAGCAAAGGGAGAGAGACTCACAAAGGGACCTTGACTTCACTCCAGGTGCAATTCTCTCTCAGGAAAGGAGGTTGCTGCTGGGAGGCTCCCAGATGGACGAAGAGCCATGCACCTGCCCAGCAGAAGCTTCCTCTCTAGATATTTCTGAGGTCCCTCCACATCCCCCCTCCTGTATTGGTGAAGTCTGCAGAAGCTGAAATTGAGGAAGGTGAACCTGCATTTGGGTAGGACACTATTGGTGGGTATAGACCCTCTAGATCCATACCCCACCTCTGGGGATGACCAACCAAGTCTTCCATGCCAACAGGCCATAGACAAAGCTGTTTCTATTCAACCCAGCTGCAGACTCCAGGACTGCACTTACTACATAGTGAGGGAGAATGGAGGATAAATCTCTTAGAGGGGAATAAGGTGGCGCAGGTTTACCGTGATGTGTCACAATCTTGCACTTTCTTCAATATATGTTCATTGACCATTTTAAAGATCTGGTTACGTCTCTTTACAGCTGTCATATCTGGTGAAGTTACACCCATTTGAGATATGAACAGCTTCTTCAGACATCCCAAGGATGAAACAAGCTGTGACGGAAAAAAAATCACAAAATGCTAGGGAAACTCAGCAAGTCTGGCAGCATCTGTAGAGAAAATAGAGTTAACATTTGAGTCCATTGACCCTTCATCAGTTCTGAGTTAACTTTGTTTTTCTCTCTACAGATGCTGTCAGACTTGCTAAGGTTTTCTAGCAATTTTTTGCTTGACATTTCAGATCTCCAAAATTTGCAGTATTTTTTTAAATATGTATCTCATTGTAATGGACAAATATTGCTCATCTCCCACAAGCAATTAACTCCCTGACTGAAGATAACATCAAATGTTAGGTATCCTTGAACTGTCATGTTGATGATGGCAGCAAAGCCACTGCAGTTTCCTGTAGGCTACCCTAAAGCAGAAAGTAATGTGGAGGGATTCTGGCCTGCATATCCTCCACACTTACACTGCTCTATGAGTGAGAGGACACAGTGATGATGCCACACATCTCTGCTGGCAATATTGCATTCATTTTTTCAGCCTTAGAGGGGAGCTTACTGCCATTCAAGGCAGCGAGGTGTACAATAGGAAGTTCACATCTCTACTCTTCCACATAGCTCAGAGACCTGCTGAGCAAAGCTGCACAAAGTGCTGCCTCACTCAGGTTAATCACTGTCCTACAAGGTGCTCAACACTTCACTGCAATTTACCAGTCTACGTGAACTCTGAAATGTTGAAGGCCTACTGATGATGGAAGTGTGATGAGGAGGTGTCTTACAATTGCTTCCAACCTGCTACCTATCATGAGGAACTGAAATGACAGCACTTGGATTCCATATGCTGGCTGAAGCTACCTAACATCAGGGCTATGCGAAGTTATTGCCCTGTCTCACTGACTACTGCTGTTTGAGGTCAGAAGTCACACAACACCAGGTTATAGTCCAACAGGTTTATTTGAAATCACAAGCTTGCGGACTGCTGTTCCTTCGTCAGGTTGAGCACCTCAGTATAACACCAGCACCTCCACATCTTGGCTACTGCTGTCTGAAGTAGGGCTTGTGAAAAGCAGGCCCTTTATGGTGAGATCAGCTGAAGATACCACAGATGATATAGCCATATGGATAACAAAAACATTTCTCTACGAACAGAAGAGTTCAAAGATTGCAGAAAGAAATGTGTCAACATCTATTGTGGAATGACCAGTGATTACTTGCCATATAAGCAACAGCAAATAACACAACGCCATATACTTCCAAACTTCTCACATTGGTTATACCTCTCAAGGGAGCAGATAGCTTTCTTTCACCGCAATTTAAAAAAAGGGAGTGATTTTGCCCAAAAACTTTGGATACGAAAGAAATGGCCAAGATTATGCCTGAAACTCTAATGCTGGTTTAGGAGTCAAAATATATACTGCAAACTGTTACCCAGAGGATTATTAAAATGAATAATCATTAAATTAACTTTGAGCCCAATAAAGAGTCTGCACACTATTTTGGTGGATATTACTTCGTTTAACAATCTTTCCTAACAGTGGCCATTTCAACAGGAAATAAACAAGTCCTTACTGAGTGTTTTGATTTAAGTGACATCTCAGCGTTCAATGTTTACTTTGCTGGTTGAGATCTACTGATTTCACTATATTTGAAAAGACACATATGATACCTTTCTGGAATGAATTGTCACAACTACAGCTGCATTCTATTTTCAATTTTCACAAATATTATCTCAATATTTTACCTGAAAATAATGCAGTTGTGGTCCTAGACCTTACTGGACACCTTACAGGAAACAGCAGGAGAAAAGGAACGGCTGGTTATAAGAATCTTGCTGGGGCTCCTCCTTAGTATGTATGATGGAAATGATGAGATTAGACTCAGAAAAAACGCCTTGACTCCTTGTGGTTATACACCTTGACTGACTACAATCCCCTTTCACTCCACTAAGGACTGGTCCCCTTTTCTGTCAGACATGGCCATTTTCTTGAAGTTAATTCTGTGTTTGCGTGTAAGTTGCACATGTATTAGGTGGAAATTGACATAGCCCAATGCTGCACAGCAACATGTCCACCCACTTGACTCTTCAATGCTTTGGACAGTGAAGAAATGACGACCACTCCAATTGCATTAAACAGCTATGCAAATCAGAGAAGTCAGCAGCCTTTAAGTTATGGCTGAAGATCCAATGTGCTAAAATGCAATGCAAGTGATAGGAGCTGGCAGCATATAATTTAGGACTGAAAACCTACATACTGGAAAGCAATAGAAATCTCAAGAGGCTGTCAATCTTGACTTCAGCACAAAGTGAATGAGCATTAAGAAAGTTAACAAGGAGACATGAGAGGCATCCTATGTAGATGCATAAGATGCAGATGTGTCTGGCAGTAGTTCAGGCCTATATCCCTGAACTCCAATGTGAAGACTTGAACGGCTGAAATGGTATATGAGTTGTTCCAAGATCAGCCATGATGATATGGTGAAGCTGTGGTTTGGAGATACTTCCAGTTGCATGGAAGAAAGGTGGAATAAGACTTCGTTCATGGATCATGCAGGAATATGGTGAAAGAAGGCCTGGAGAAAGAAGTTGTGAGCTGTGGTAATAGTTCTGACTTTCATGGTGGGAATTGGCGCCCTCTAGTTTCTCAGGGAAGGAGGAGTAAATAGGAAGCTACATAGAAATGTGGTGAGATTAGATTGAAATGAGGGATAAATGCATAGAAATAAAGTAGTGACCACTTGTTAGTGAGATTCAGAACTCACCGTTGAAGACAACAGGGAAGTCTTTCTACATCGGGATTCATTCTTGCACTATTTTACTAACTTCCTTATCACTATCCACATCACTCAATGCCTGGAAAATTCCTACCTAATATTGCAACAAGTCTGCAGTCATATTTACTTTTTCAGATAGATTTCACATTTTAAGATGGGAGAAGCTTTGAAATATATATATGTTTAAAAATGTTATGGTATCTAGAATTTGGGCATCACAGGCAAAACCAACTTTTACTGCTGGCCAGATCAGAAGAGATGCAGATTTCCCTTCCCTAACAGGACATCAGTGAACCAGTTGAGTTTTATAGCAATCAATAGAGTCATAGTTTCATACAGCATGGAAACAGACCCTTCAGTCCAACTCATCCATGCCAATCAGGTTTTCTAAACTGAACTAGTCCCATTTACCTCGTTTGGCCAACATCTCAGAAAACCTTTCCTACTTACATACCTGTCCAAATGTCTTTTAAATGTTGTAATTGTACCCACCTCCACCATTTCCTCTGGCAGTTCATTTCATACATGCACCACCCTCTGAAAAAGTTGTCCCTCAGGTCCCTTTTAAATCTATCTCCTCTCAGCTTAAATCTATGCCCTCTAGTTTTGGACTTCCTTACCCTGGGGAAAAGAACTTCGCTATTCGCCTTATCTATGCCTCTTGTTATTTTACAAACCTCTGTAAGGTCACCCCTCAGCCTCCTATGCTCTAGGGAAAACAAGTCACAGCCTATGGTGGCTCAGTGGTTAGCACTGCTACCTCACAGCACCAGGGACCTGGGTTCAATTCCACCCTTGGGTGATTGTGTGGAGTTTGTGCATTCTCCCTATGTCTGCATGGGTTTCCTCCCACAGTCCAAAGATGTGCAGGTTAGGTGGATTGGCCATGTTAAATTTCCTATAGTGTCCAGGTGTGTGCAAGTTAAGTGGATTAGCCATGGGAATTACAGGGAAAGGGTAGGGGGTGGTCTGGGTAGGATGCTCTTTGGAAGGGCAGTTTGGACTTGTTGGGCCAATTAGCCTGTTTCCACACTGTAGTGATTCTATCCAGCTTCTTTATAACTCAAACCCTCCATCAACAGCACCATTACCAAGATTAGATTTCAATTCCACATTCTTCATTAACCAACTGAATCAATCATCTGCTAAAGCAATTCAAACATTTTCCCCTAGGTTATTAACCTGGGCCGCTAGACAGTCCCTAGTCCAGTTGGTTTCTATTAAAAACATGTCTTCCCAAGTACAGTGCTACCAGAAGGCCCATATCCGGATTCCTGACAATTATAGCCTTCAGCAACTATATGGATAGTTGAATGATATAATTAAGGAAATAGGCCAATTTGAGTCTCATCAGTATGTATAAGGATTAAACTCTCACTCCTGGGTGGACTGAGTTAGGAGAAGCAACAACATTGACTTAGCGATAGTAGGAACTGCAGATGCTGGAGAATCCGAGACAACAAGGT
>NC_063350.1:21438980-21458192 GCF_021869965.1 Rhincodon typus | reverse complement strand
TTGGAACCCCCTTCCCCTCCCCCTTTTCTGATGAAGGGTCTAGGCCCAAAACGTCAGCCTCTCTGCTCCTATGATGCTGCTTGGCCTGCTGTGTTCATCCAGCCCTGCACCTTGTTGCCTCGGATTCTCCAGCATCTGCAGTTCCTACTATCACAAATACAGGTTATGTGGCTCTTATCCCTTACTGTTTTGTGAGAGCTTTCTGTGTGCAGATTGATTGCTATGTTTCGTACATTGTAACGATGACCTCAAAATACTTCACCGGTTGTGGAGTGATTTGAGATGTCCTGAAGTCATGAGTTTTAATGCAAATCCTTCTTTTCTCCCTTTAACAGATTATGGAAGGAGAAGATACATCCACTTCACACTAGAAAAGCAACATTAATATTGAACAGTGTTTCTGCAACATTCAATGTTTTATCAACACAGATATATACCCCTTTCCCTAGCTCATACATTGGAACAAGTGCCTGCTGAGTTTAGTTTATGTAACCAATTAGAAGTGAGTCATTGAAGTCCTTCCATTAAAACATCAACAATACAATTAACTTTAAATATCAAGTGAGCATTGTATTCAGGTGGGTTTAATTCATATTCAGTTGTGTTCTCTTTTGTACTAACATTTTTCACAAAAGCATTTAGTACTCAAAAAAGTTTTGTTTATGTAATCAGTTTATATGCAGGCCTTCATTCAGACCACCCTTAAAAGCTTGAATTGAATCTTTTCAGAACATGCCCCCCCCCCCCCCCCCCCCCCCCCCCCCCCACACCGAACCAACATTGATGAAGAATGGTCCCGACCCAAAACGTCAACTTTCCTGCTCCTCTGATGCTGTCTGGCCTGCCATGTTCCTTCAGTTCCACACTGTTATTTCTGACTCCAGATTCTGCAGTTCTTGCTATCCCTTTCAGAACTTACCTCTTTTTCATCTTCTTTGTTTTGTGTTCTCTCTTCAGCATACACTTCAAGTTCTCTGCCCAAATTACGTCTGAACCACATCATCAGGTCCTCCACCATGTAAGGGGAAGGAGGCAGATCCTGATTACATCCCTCCTAAACAGGAATCAAAGTCTGTGCTGTTAGCACTGACCGAATCCACACCAGCTAACTGAGCCAACCATCCTCCTCTGATCCTCATCTCACCCCCTAGGAATTTAGAGTTGCTGTGGCAACATGCACTTTTAAATGCAGTTGTAATCCTGGAGCTATAGATAGTGATGGTGGAGGAATGGATCATTCACACCCTTAATTCCTGCCACTGGAATTTTTTGGAAGGATTAACAAGTTGATACTCAATCTGTTTGAGTGAACTATGAACAGATCTTTCTTGACTATCGAGTCCTGGAGCAGGACTTGAACCCACAGCACCCAGCTGAGGGGGTGGAATGCTAACAACTATGCCACAAGACCTCCCTTGGATACACAGATGCAACTAAGTACAAATGATTTAAAACATTACAGAATAAAATGGCTTCATTTCAGATGCATGATTTTTCTTGCTACACAGATGTTAGGTTGATCACTGTAAATGAGGTATTCCTAAACCGTATTAAATATAACATTTCAAGGAGAAAGATATGAGCTCTGGATCATTAATCATATATTGGTGCCACTCTGAACAGGAAATGTTCACACAAAGTACAAAAATACATCCTGACTAATGTTGTTTTGCTACGCGCTCCATAGTCCCTTTTGCATTTTTGCTTGACATGATCATCCTTCTCGGTATTGTCTTACTCAATTGAAAGCATTTAATCAATTGTTATTTCTGTGAATTTGTTCAGAAATAGCAAGCTGGAAACAATTCCAATATATATAATGTCTGTCAGTTTTCTTTTTCCCCCCTCAATATGATATATCTTCATTTCATGTGCCACTCCATCAGATGGTCAACTGAGCACAAAGAAAATTTCATACACCTCTGCAAACAATTTAAAGGAATGAGCAGCATAGAACTCAAATTGCGAACTCCCAAGTGAAAATGAAGTCTGTGTTAGAAATTAAAAAAAGACAAATGCAAGAAATAAAGCAGATCTGCCAGCTTTTTAAACAAAAAAAATGCTTTACCCTTTGGAATGCTGCAGGAACATGTTAGACCATTCCAATACTGTCTGTTCCTACTTAAGAGTTGCCACTTCTTTAGTTGTTGTACAGCTCAATTATATGGTACTTGAATCACTTTCATGTATTTATTTTACATTAACAAGTACTGTAATTTCAAACACTTCCTTTTCTTTTTGGTTATCTTACCTTAACTTCAATCAATAAAACCGTTCATCACTGCAGCAATTTCAGTAGCATAAAGAAAGAAGGAAATGAACACAGATGTCAAACAATATCTTTCCAATAGACAACCATCTATTGAAGGTAATCATGGATACAGATCTACATGTAGATGAAAACTCTCATAGCAATGATTGTTTGTTTCTGTGCAAGATGATAATTCTCCAAGTCCAAGCCTCCATCTATGATACCAGTCGTGTAGATTCAAGTAAGGGTAAGTAGCTTATTATAATCACTATTGAGAAAGCAAGCAAATAGAACTTAAAATAAAAGTTATTGCAAGATGACAGATGTTGATTGACAACTGTTTTGTGAAAACTGACTTAGGTCATCGAATTCTGATTTTATTCAAAGCAGAAGCAAGTTTTTGATAGACACAGAAACATTAACTTAAAAATTAACTTAGAATCAGAGCTGTACAGCATGGAAACAGACCCATCAATCCAACTTGTCCATGCCAAGCAGATATCCGAAATTAATCTAAACCCATATGCCAGTATTTAGCCCATATCCCTCTGAACTCTTCCTATTCATATACCCATCTGGGTGCTTTTTAAATGTAGTAATTGTACCAGCCTCCACAACTTCCTCTGGCAGCTCATTCCATACACGCACCACCCTCTGCATGATGAAGGTGCCTCTTAGGGCCCTTCTAAATCTTTCCCTGCTCACCTTAAACCTATGCCCTATAGTTTTGGGCTCCACTACCCTGGGGAAAAGATCTTGAATATTCACCCTATCCATGCCCGTCATGATTTTATAAACCTCTATAAGGTCACCCTTTAGTCTTCGACGGTCCAGGTAAAACAGCCCCAGCCTATTCAGCCTCTCCTTATGCTCAAACCTCCAACCTTGGCAACATCCTTGTAAATCTTTTCTGAACCCGTACCAGTTTCACAACATCCGTCCAATAGCAGGGAGACCAGAACCGAATGCAGTATTCCAAAAGTGGCCTAACCAACATCCTGTATAGCCCCAACATGACCTTCCAACTCCTATACTCAATGCACCAACCAATAATGGCAAGCAAACCAAACACCTTCTTCACTATCCTGTTGATTGTAACTCTGCTTTCAAGGAACTATGAACTTGACAGATTGGGATAACCATGTTGCACAGTCTCATCTACAGTTCTGATCAAAGAATGGCACTGTTGTACCATTCATCATAAAATCTCTGCACTTTGTTTTGTAAGAGCTTAAGATAGCAAAACAAATTCACTACTTCATTCTACATGGTGCACAGAGCCAAAACAGCACAATGCCGGTGCGATGACTATAAATAAACTGCACTGTATATTACAGCTACAATAAAAGCACTGGGAAAGCTGACACCATCCAGTCAAACAATTTAGTCAATCCTATTAAACTGTTCAGTAATTTTAAATGGCCTTTTATCATCCAATTTTTAAAAAGTAATAATAAAATGTATGAAGTAGGTGATCAGTAGCTTGCCTTAGGGACAAATCCCTCCTACCCTGAATGTAGATTGAGCCACTGCCTTTTAATTGGGTAGCCAACACCTCCAGGTTTAATCATTTTGCTGTTCACTCTCCTTCCGTTGATATTAAGAACAGCTAAAAGCTAGTGCAAGAAGAAGAATTAGAAAATCATGTTACCCTGAAGTCAAATAACAACATTTTAAAAGGGCACACACCTTCATTTCATAAGTTTTACAAGTGTCATATGTTGATAACAATTAATCATAGCCTGGTCTGCAAATGTGATTTTTCAAAGCAAACAATATAAACAAGGATGAAACATTAGCATGCAATCTTGGAATATTATTAGCAATAATAAATTCAGAGTAAAATCATGGTTAGGTTTTTTTGCAGAATATTTACAGCTCGTCAACTACATCTAATAGCAGCTGGGATAAATATTTTGAAAGATTCAAGCATCTTCATTCATATGCGCTCTGCCCTAAGGCAGGTCCTTGTCTCATTGTCTGCTGCTGCATCTTCCGAAGCTGTTTTCTTCGTAGCTGTATATCCTGGTACCCCCAAAATACTGTGCAAAGTTCCACACATGCTTACTTTGTGAAGTGCCCTGCCAGTAAAAAAATGGCCACGCCCAAGTAAGCACAATAAGTATGTGCAAAAGGGTCAGAATGATGTCTCTGCAATTCTGGCAGGGGTACTGCACATGCATGTTTCGCACATATGTACCAACAGCATCTTAGAGGTGTCAGCAGACATTCTCCTCTTGGCAGCTTTTATAGGATGGTTGTTTGTTATTACCATATACTCAGAAGGGCAGATCCATAGGGTATGTCAGCTGGAATGGGAATCAAACCAATTGTGTTGGCATTATTCTGAACCACACTCTAGCAATCTTGCTCATAGCACTAACAAGCACCATTTAAGAATCTTGCACTTGCTGAAATGAACACATGTAATTTGGTGAAGGTTCTGAAGTTTAATTATCTTTGACTGTTTGACAACACTGAAATGTGGGGCCGGATTTAGTTATTGTACTGCAGCAGTCAGCCTGGTAGGCTCAGAAGCTGTGGGGAGGGGATGGGGTACGAGGGATGACCCCATATCTGTGATCTGTAGGATCCAGGGCTGCATTTGTCAGCAGAAGCCAATCAAAGGACTGGCAGCTCAGCAATGTCATTTGGAAGCAAAGGATGCAACAGAAGAGCAATACAGTCACAACAAGCTGTGGAGTTTGGGGCAGCCAGGATCAGTCCACCAGGCCAAGGGGGTTAAAGGTTGGGAAGTTGGCGAGGGCAGGAAGTGCAATAAGTGCAGGTGCAGCCACATCCACCAGCAGCTCTTCCATGGACATGAGAGTGTCAAAAGATGAAGGCTATCTCCTCTGAGTCCATTGGGAGAGATCCCCTACCATTGCTTAAAGCCAGCAAGGAAGAGTGAGGCCTTGAAATGTCCATTTTAATAGCTCAATTGGACTCTGGCTGTGAGGGCTGTCATGTTCCACCCTTTTGAAGATGTCACTGTGTGGGGAGGACAACAGGTGATCCACTACACATGCCTTCACAGGCCATTTTACAGACCCCTCAGTCATGCACTCCAACAGGTAAGATTCAACCAGCACCATTTATGAACTACGTAAACAGCAAGCATATTTAAAGCTCAAAATGGCTTTACAGAATGTGAAAATGGTACTCAAATAAAATCAAAACACTGCAGATGCTGGAGATCTTAAGCAAACACAAAGAATCGGTTTGAAGACAGAGCTCAGTCCCAGATAAGATGCATCCAAGGATACAGAGGAAGGAGAGAGTGGAAATTATCCAGGCACTGGCCATAATATTCTAGTCTTGTTTACATTCAGGGATAGTGCCAGAGTACTGGCAAATTCCAAATGTTAAAAAGATGGTGAAAAACTCAGGAACTACAGGACAGTAGGAGTGACTCTGGTGAAGAACCTTCGAGAAGAAATAATTCAAGCCAAAATAAACAGTTACATGAGCAAATAGTGAAGAATGAAGGAATATCCGCATGAATTTCTGTAGCTATCTTAGAGATTTTTGAAGAGGTGACAGAACAGGTTGATGAGGGTAATGTTGTTGATGTGGTGGACATGAACTTTCAAAAGGCATTTGAAATAGTGCCACACAGACTTGTCAGCAAAGTTAGATCTCACAGAATGAAAGGGTTAGTAATAACATGGATATGAGATGAACTAAGTGACAGGTTAAGAGTAGTGCTTCTTGGACTGGAGGAAGGTTTGTATTTGAGTTCCACAAGGGGCAGTATTAGGATCCCTGCTTCTCCTGATATATTCTAACTCCCTAGGTCTTAGTGTAGTGGGAGGAATTTCAAAATCTGGAGGCATTCTGAACTGTGAGGATGACAGCGTAGAAATTCAAAAGTACATAGACAAGTTGGTGGAATAGGTAAACAAGTGGCAGATGATTTTCATTGCAAAGATTTGCAAAGTGACTTAGTTTGGTAAAAAGAACACAGAAAGATAATGTGAAATAAACAATCCAATTCGAGAGAGATTCAGGAACAGAGGCACTTGGGTGCCAATGTGCACATATCATTGAAGGTGGCAGGAAAAGTTGATAGTGCAGTTCATACTAGCATTCAGTATCTTCGCATTTTCTAATAGTGGGATAGAAAGAGCAAGGAGGTTATGTTAAATTTACACAAAACACTGGTTTGGCTTCAACAGAAATGATGTGTCCACTTCTGTGCAACACACTTTAGGAAATGTGAAATCTTTAGAAAAAGTGCAGAAAAAATTCACAAGAATGGATCCAGAGATGAGGAACTTCAGTTCCATAGATAGACTGAAGTTGATCCATTTGCCTTGGAGAAGTGAAGGTTCAGAGGAGATTTTGTGGTAATTATCAAGACGGTTGTTTGGACAGATTAGATAGGGAAGAAACCATTGATGGAGGGTTTGAGAATGAAACGACACAGACTTAAAACAGTTGACATAAGTAGTAATAGTAACATGAAGAGAAACCTTTTCAGGAAGTGAATGGGTATGATCTGGGATGTGATGCCTGAAAGCGTGCTGGAGGCAGTTCAATCCAGGCATTCAAGAAGGAATTGGATTATTATCCGAAAATGTAGGAGAATGGTACCAAGTGAATGGCTCATTCAGACAGCCAATGCAAGCCACAACACATCAACCAGTCCCCTTCTGTGACATGATAGTTCTGTGATTCTGAATAAGGTTTCAATAAAAATTAGGTTGTCCATTGATAGCAAAAATAGGATAGCTCTGAACTACCACAATACAATTTTAGTACTAGTGGTATGGAGGAAGGCAGAATTTACTATTTGGCCAATGTTCAATTAATTATTAATTAATACTATATGGTATGGGAGCATTTATGACTTAAAAGTGTGAATGAGTTATGCTATTAACTACCTGTTACTGCTTTACTAATCGTGATAATTCAATTTCAAGTATCACTTGAAAATAATAACAGGTGTCCTGTAACTGAATGACTATATTAGCCATTACACACAGGCTGAACCTAATGTTGCTGTTGAGTTTATGTCACTGCAAACGTTTCCGAAATTTAAGACTGAAACATGTAATTGCGAATAAAAATAGCATTCCTTTTCACAGTGAATTGGAGATATTTTATTTCTTTAGTTGGACTTAAAGGTTCACAATTAATACTGCTGAATGCCTCACTGCTGAGTTAATGCCAATAACAGCAGCTGTGATTCCCACATAGTTACAAAACAGGAACTAATCTTTGGTCTGGAAGTTTCTCATATTTAAAGTTGCTCCAATATCCTATCCTGGATAGCTCACAATGTTGAAGGGAGATTTATAATTCAGAACGCAGTTTAAGGTTAAGAGGAAATAAAAGCATAACTATGAAAAAGAAAGGAGGAAAAAAATTCTGCGCGTGAGAGATATTTTGTGCTCCGTTTCCAGGCTATTTGCCAATAGCATATCCTGACTGTATAACAAGTAAACAACAGAGCAAAAAAAACAGAGCCAGAGCTTCACAACCTGACAAAATTTATTTCACTTAGTTTAGTTGGTTTCAAACCTGGCTATTTTAGGACAAATTTAAGATAGGAAAGCTTTATAATATGAATTACAAGTGATGTCTCTAAAAACATGCTGCCTGGTGGCAAACTGTATTTCAAGTTGAATGAATCAAACCACTGACGCAAGTACGGATAGGTCTGTCCTCATGATCACCTTCATAATTGCAAATAAGATATGCTGAATGGTGGGGAAAACATCTCAGTAAGGCAAAAGGAAGTCAGAAGACATGTCAAGCTGCATCATGCATTGAAGCCAACCAACGATAGTGTTAGCAAGTAGCTCAACTGTCTGCCCATTGTGTTTGGGGAAGTAGTAATAACACAGTATAAATCACTTTCTAAACAGCTGTACCACTGTAGACAGAAACTTCAATGTGTTTGTTGTTCTTTAAAAATTATTTTACATATCACATGAGATCCATCTCCCACCTCAGTTTTCTGAAAAAAAAATTATCTAACGTGTAGTGCTATTGTGTAACTAATATCCATGAGTTAAGTGCCACGCAACTACCAGGCTGAACAAAAAAGAATCTAACCACCTCTCAGTGATGTTCAATGGCATTACTATCGCTGAAATACCCCATTACCAACAATTTTCAGGGTTAGCATTCAAACTGGTCCAACCATCTAAACATGATGACTACTGAACAGCTCAGGTGCCAAGAATTCTGCAGCAAGGAACTCTTCTTAATGTCTGCCAACATCCACGAGAAATGGGTCTGGTGAAGTAGATATGGATGGCAGGCTGGCAGCAGTCTGGGTTGGCTGAAAGGCAATGTCTAGGGGATGGCGGAATGGCAGTTTTTTGAATACAAATGCCGTCACCCCGAGAGATGGCAGCAGGATCATGCACCATACGGCATTTCTATTCCCCCCCCCCCCCCCCCGCCCCCGCTGAAGTGATGACTCAGCGATTCCAGTACCACCTGTACCTCGAATAACAGGTAAGAAGCATGACACCATCCAAGACAAAGCAGCCGGCTTAATTATCACAGTGTGGAGCTGGAGGAGCACAGCAGGCCAGGCAGCATCAGAGGAGCAGGAAAGCTAAAGTTTCAGACCTGAGAAATCAACTTAATCCAGACATTATGGAGCCTTTACTACTACCAAGACATTCAACTTCAATTAATATTAATTCACAGAAATACTGGACATTCCACTTAATCGAAATACATTTACACCTATTCTAAACTATCAGGAAGCCAACTGCCTCAAAAGGGAACAGCAGTAACACAATGGGAAGCACAGATTTGGTGTGAAGGTAAGAGGCCTGCAATTAGTATAATTGCAGGCTCCTGACCTCACCTGAGTGCTATCTCCCCAAGCACTTTCTGCACAACTATCTCTAGAACAGAGATCCAAGAACAATCTGCCCCAAGAGTTATCCCCACATCTACCCCCAGAAAAGGGATCTGAGAGATAGCAATCTCAGTCAAGAACTATCCCTGCAGCTACCACCAGGAGAAGGACTCCAGAGAGCTACTGCACCAACAGCGATCCCTAAAGCCATCACCAACCAACAGCAACCAACCACGACCTGCAGATCTGACAACCGACAACCTCGGAAAATCACCAACCTGACCGGCACCACAAGGTCTCAGACACACCCAGAGGTGAAAACCAGCTCGCAAAAACCACCATAAAGTAAGAAAACCAAAGTACTCACCCAATAAATCCAAAACACATCTTACCACATCAGCGGACTCAAATCAGGCTGAAAGCCTACACTGTCCGAAATCCTCATCAAAGCATTGGCTACAGCAAGCGAGAACGGCCAGCTATATTTCAAATCGTATTTATGCCCAGTGGTGAGCTTATTTCCTTGAGACCCCAAAGTATCTAACTTAGCTAGCAAGGAGGGGGAGGTGTTTGGTGGCAGTGCAGGGAACCCTAAGCATAGCAATACTGATTAACGTGTCTGTGATTAAAACTGCCGTTTAGCTTCTAATAATATTTAACCTGTGTTTAATTTAATAGTGTATTTAAGTACTGTCCTTTGTATAATTGATAGTGTCAATTTCACTGTTTTGCATTTGCCTTTTATTTCTTGTAATATACTCACCTTTTGTATTTAATAAACGCAGAGATTCTTCTGCCTCGGAAACATCTGTATAATAACTTCTTCATTTCACATTTCTAAATAAGTCCAGTTTCAGAACCAGGGATCTGGGGGTGATTTGAACCACCGAAAAATCAGCAATTTTACTGATTGCAAACCAGAATCCATACACTTACTAAATCCTGGGCCTCTACCATCTAGACAAAAAATACAAGGGCAGCACCCTTCCAAACCTTACACCGTCATGACTTGGAAGTATGTCACCGCTCTTGCACTGTTCCTGTGTCAAAATCCTGGAACTTCCTTCTGACTAGCACTGTTGGTGTACCTTCATCCCAAGGGCTGCAGCGGTTCAAGAAAGCAGCTCACCATTATGTTCTCAGGGGCAACTAGGGTAACTCAATAAATTCTTGCCTAGACAGAGATGCCCATAACTCATGAACAATAAAAATCTACACCCCTGGTCAACAAATTTATTTTTGATGTGTGTTGATCAAAATTTAAAATATTATCAGTTTAGATCCTTTTATAAACATAAGCTGTAACACAAATATTCATGAACAAGGCTGATACTTTAATACAGTATTCAGTATGGCACAGGCTATTTGGATGGATGTAAAGTATTTTATTCACTCACGGGAAATGGGCATCACTGGTTGGGCCACATGCTGTAGGTTGATCTACAATGCCCTTAGGCAGGGAATTCCAGGATTTTGACCCAGCGACAGTGATGGAACAGTGATATATTTCCATGTCAGAATGGTGAGTGGCTTAGAGGGGAACTTCAAGGCTGTGGTGGAATTCAAACCTAGATCCCTAGATCCCTAAGCTTTGAAATCTCCCCACCCCCCAACCTCATCGCAAGACAAGCCCAGCTCATCCCCACCTCCTTGACCTGTCCATCTTTTCTCCCACCTATCCGCTCCTCCCACCTCACTGACCAACCCCCACCCCCACTTCCTACCTACTAGCCTCATCCCCACCTCCTTGACCTGTCCATCTTCCCTCCCACCTACCCGCCCCTCCCTCCCAACTGACCAACCCCCATCCCAACTCCCTACCTACACTCACCTTTACTGGCTCCGTCCCTGCCTCCTTGACCTGTCTGTCTTCCCTCCACCTATCTGCTCCTCTATCCACCTTCCATCATTGCCTCCCCCACTCTCTATTCATTTCAGAGTCCCCCTCCCCTCCCCCATTTCTGAAGGGTCCAGACCCGAAACATCAGCTTCCCTGCTCCTCCGATGCTGCCTGGCCTGCTGTGTTCATCCAGCCCTACACCTTGTTATCCCTAGAACATTAGCTGAGTTCCTGGATTAATAGTCTAGCAATAATACCACTAGCCATTACCTCCCCCAAGGAATTCCTTCATATATTAATTAGCACTTCTAATTACTTCAACATATGAAAAATCCTCCCAGAGGATGAGGGAACTTCAAAAAGAAGAAGTTATTTCATTCAAGGTTTCTTGAAATCTTAAAGTTCATTCACTGCAATATATGGATGCTAATTTATCATGCAATTTTGCAACTCTTCACTAAAAGAGGTATTGTTACTTCATGTACTGCTATGTCTTCACTGAACTACAGAAAGACATTTGATGTCATAATTGGTTGGGAATACTAAAATGAACTGTAGAAGTATGCTACAAATATATCAGTAAAAAGATAATTGCTAAATGTGAGGTTGGGCTCCTGAGAGGAAAGGATAATGGGTTCAGAGAGAATAATAATAATTGTCAGGAATACTTAGTAATTACTTCACTTCACTTCACTCTTTATAAAAGAGAAAAATACCATGAGGTGTTAAAGCCTGAATAGGTTAAAAGCAAGACAGAAAATAGAATGATAAATGAAATAAAAGTTTTAGAGAAGACAGTAAGTTAGAAATGCCCAAACATCCTCAAGTAAATGGAAGACAGAAATTATATTTCAGATTCCTACTGAGACGGGTCCACAACTGTTTTACAATATATATAAATGACTTGAAGGAAAGAAGCAAATGTACAGCAGCCAAATTTGCAGTGACACAAAAATGGTAGAAAGGTAAGTTGCAGGAAGGATATAATCGGTTTACAGAGAGATATTGATAGTTTAGATAAGTGGACAAAAAATTGACAAATGGAATATAATGTGAGAAATTGTGAAGTTGTTCATTTTGGATTGGAGAGCAAAAGAGCAGAGTGTTAATTAAATGCATAAAAATTGCAGAAAGATGCAACACAAAGGAACTTGGGAGAACTTGTGCACAAGACACAGAAAATCGGCACACAGGTGCAGCAGGCAGTCAGGAAGATGAATGAAATATTGGTCCTTATTTCATGTGAGCTGGAGTATAAGAATGGCTAAGTCTTATTGCAATTGTACAAAGTGCAGGTGAGACCAAACCTGGAGTACTATAAGCAGTTTACAATCCCTTATTTAAGGAAGGATATTACCTCATTGGAAGCAGTTCAGCGAAGGTTTACTAGGATGATTCCTGATATGGAGGGATGGTCTTATGCACAAAGATTAAACAGGTAAAGACTCTAGTCATTTGAGTTTAGAAGAGTGAGAGATGATCTTATTGAAACATATCAGATTCTTAATGGGCTAGACAGGGTAAGTGCTGTAAGGATGTTTCCCCTTATGGGGGAGTTTAGGACCAGAGGGCACAGTTTCAGAATGAAGGGATACCAATTTAAGACTGAGATGAGGAGGCATTTCATCTCAGAGAATTTGAAGTCTTTGGAATTATTTGCCACAGACAGCTGTGAGGGCAGCTTCCTTGTGCATATTCAAGGCTGTGTTAGGTAGAGTCTTGATTAGTAGGGAAATCAAGGTTAATGGGAAAAACACAGGAAAGTGGACATTAGGAATGTCAGTTGTCCAACAGCCCATTGAATGGCAGAGGGGGATCAACAATGCCTCCTATTCCTATTTCTTGTGGTCTTATGATGCTATAGGTTGTGACAGATATGGTGGAGGGGGAACTTAATCTATTAAAGAACTTTCAAAATAACAATGTTGTATCCAGAGACTATTAATGAAAATTAAAAGATATGCACTTTGGGTGGAGAGGTGGGGCGGGGGGATGGGCGGGGTGGTGGGGTAGAGAAAACTAGTTGACATAGTTTGAAGCTACAAAGTGGGATGATGAGTGAAAAGCAGTATCTCTGAATGGTTGGAACTGGGAGCATGTCCTGTTCATTATTCACAACAATGATTAAAAACAGAAATAAAAAGGAGTGGTACCCACATCGTCTAACTGTGCTGAAAGAGAAGGTACTGCAAATAATGATTCCCAAAGAGGGCAAAATTTAAAAAAAAAACACATTACAACTATTCTTTGGAATGGGACAAATTTAGGGAATGTGGGAGAGAAAAGGAATTGGAAATTCAGGCTCACAAGTTGTCAAATGCAGCAGCTCAGGTAAATAAAGCAATCAAAAGCTATTGGCTTATTGGGTTTTATGACAAGATGTACAGAATATATTAAAAAAAAATGTTTTAAGAGATTTACATTAAATTAGACTGCAGTTGCATTAGTTGGCACAGCTTGTTTCCAAACTGTAGGAAAGGTGGTGTGACAATACAGAGGGTACACAAGAGGTTTGCATTGACACTGTTTGCAGAAGGTAAAATAAATTCAAACAATGAAATATTGAAGGAGGGTTTGTTAGCAAAGAGAAAATAGCAGTGTAATTTGACAAATAATAATGGAAATAAAATTATAATGACATGCACCAAAGTGTTTGGAAATAATTTGTTTATTATGGTTATTAGATCTGAAATAAGGAGTTGTAGCTATAATACTAAAATCAAGAGGAGAAGCTATAAGAAAAGAGCAACATTTTTACACAACATTATGAACTTGCCCAACATGCTACTGGAGTTAGCAACTGAGTCAATTTCATAATAGGTTTGTTTAGGTGGTTGAAGAAAAACCAAAATAAGCAATAAGAGGAGGACATGCGTACAAAATTAGGACCACTGCTTGAGTGGAGAATAAACAGTAGCATAGATGGATAGGACTGAAACGTTCATTTCTGTGTTGAAATTCTATTTATTATATCCTAATTGGACAACATCAGAAATAAATATGCATTATCCAGGGGTGCACATATACTACATGTATTCTTTTCACCTACATTTAAATCTTAGTCACCATTCAAGACTTTGTTGTAAAGGTATTAAATAGGCAACACTCAGTTAGAATATGGGGAAATTCCAACAACGACACAGTTACTCAACTGAACAACATCTGCAGAGGAGTCTCATCTTGAGGCAGGAGGTGTAAGTTACTCATGCTACTGGATTAGTAAATCCAGAACTACCGTTGAAAGTCAAATGTGGGCTTTGCTATTCAATCTGAAGTAGTACTGAAGCTTGATTCATTTCCTAAGATTATCAACAACTGACTTGTGTTATTTTGAATAAGTCTAGCTAGAAATCAGCATGTTACAATCAGCAGCATCAAAAATGTCACACAAAGATGTGATCAAGGAAACATTCTGTAATGATCTCAGTGGGATCCTCATAGGAAACAATGTCAGGACAAACTCATCATCCTTGGTGAATTCAATGCCTGTGTTGGTACAGACTATAATACAAAGAGAGGAAAACTGCGACACCATGGTATTGGTAGAATTAGCTCCAAGATTCAGCCTCTTCTTTCTGTTCAGTGACCTCCCCGTCACAAGAACGATTTTCCAAGTTGATAAATTGAAACACGGATACAACTAAATCTAAACATTGGCACATACTGGATAACATTATTGTACAATAGAGAGAACGTGTGGACATGTGCCTTATCCACTGCCTTAGATGCACTGTTACGCTAGTCAGGCCACTGGTCTGTCAAGAGTGTTATATCCTCGAAGATAACACCTAAGGCATTACAACACACAGCCACAAACAAAGATTTACACAGCTATCATAAAAGACTTGGCTAACAAGTGGCACTGAGACAAAATTTATCTTTCCCACTTGCTGGCCTCCCAGAAGATAATGCAGACATTGAAAATAATTGGAATAAGTTCAGGAATGTCACTCACAGTATAGTAGCTGAGGATGTTAGACTTGTCAAATATAAGCACAAGATCTGTTTCATGAGAATGACCAAGTTATAGACCTGCTACTAGATGATGTGCACAAATTCACAGAACCTACATAGCTGACAAAAACAAACAGATAAATACCATTGAGCAAAATACACACAGGGCAGGTTAAACTAAGAGAAATAAAGAAGCAATTGAAAAAAGGCTACAGTTTCAAGAAGCTGCTCATAAGGAAGGATTTTCATGATCGTTTTCTGTCTATGGTCCCAAAACCAATAGTACCTACCCTCTCAACAGATGGCAACCAGTTCTTAAAGAACAGACAGGAGATTCTTTCTGGTTGGGCAGAGTATTTTAGCATTCTCCAAAGCCAAGGACCCAGAATGTAATGATATCACTCAATCTCTTCCACAGCATCATGTTCTGGTCAAGTCTATCTCAAACCTAATTCACCAAGGCATAAAACAACCTTCTGTGGTAAAGTCCCTAGGCGCTGATGGCATTCCACTAGAAACATTAGGTAGAGGAGTTCACCTTATTTGGCAACTCATTAGCCTTTTGTTTAATCTGGAACCAGGGCATTACGCACGTGAATATAAGGAAACTTCACAACTCACCTGTACAAACATTGTAGTATTTCGTTTCTCCCCAGTGTGAGAAAATTCGTGCAAGGGTTATTTTCAACAGCATTGTTATTCATCTTGCAGATTTGATGTACTCGAAATCACTGTAAAGTCACGGAATGAAAGAGCAAAAATAGCCATTTGGCCCATCAAGTCTGCTCTGCCATTCAATGAGATCATGGCTGGTCTGATAATCCTTAACTCCACTTTCCCGCCTTATACCCGCAACCCTTGATTCCCTTACTGATTAAAAATCAGTCTATCTCAGCCATGGGTACACTTAATGACCCAATCTCTACAGCCTTCTGTTGTAAAGAATTACACAGATTCACTACCCTCTGACAGAAGAATTTCCTCCTCATCATTGCGCTGACTGGCAACCATTTATTCTGAGATTACACCCTCTGGTCAAAAACCTTCTGCATCTAGTCTGTTATTTATGCTGGATGAGCAACAATTAAATTTTGCCATGTGTCTAATTCAACAATCTTCCCAGGAGTATAACAAGGACATCTACAACCAGTTCATTGAGCTAAGGTCTTTGACACAGCATACAGGTGAAGGCCTGTGAGATGAGCTGTACAAATGTGGCTGCCCTGAAAAAAAAATCAGAGTCATTCGCCCATTTCAGGATGGCAAGATCAGAATCAGAATCCTTATCACGTGGAAGCAGGCTATTCCACCCAACAAGTCCACACTGACTCTCCAAAGAGCATCACACCCAGACTCATAATCCTATCCAATCCCTGTCTTTCCCACAGATAATCCGCATAACCCATACATCCCTGCGCACTACGGGCAATTTAGCATGGCCAATCCACCTACCCTGCACATCTCTGAACTGCAGGACGAAACCGGAAGAAATTCACGCAGACACAGGGAAAATGAGCAAACTCCACTCAGACAGTTGCCTAAGGCTGAAATCAAACCCAGGTTCTTGGTGCTATGAGGCAGCAGTACTAAGCACTGTGCCACCGTGATGGGCAGTGTGATGCAGATTGGCACTTCATCAGATACCTTTCCTATCACTAATAGCATCTAAAAGGCTGCACAACAGCTCCAGTTCTGTTTGCTACTTACTTTTTGGTCATGCTTTGTAAACACGCAAAGATTCTGATATAGAAATATGTTCAATTCACTGTGACATCAACCATTACAATCTACAAAGGCTCAAGAGTCACAAAACAGTTACAGAGTGAGCTCCTGTTTGCAGATGACTGCACGTTCACAGCCCATATTTCTCAAGAACATACGGCTGATTGGTAACTGCTTTGCTCGTAACTCTTCAAGATGCATCTTAGCAGCACTCAGCAATATCCTTGGAGGAAGATCTGCTACTGCTGATGGGGAGGATTTAGATTGGCAGAAGCTAAAAAACTAAGAATGAAATAATTCCACAGAGGCCAGTATCTTGTCACGAAATCACCCTTTATTTACACTTGGAAAGTCTTTGATACTGATCCAGCTCCCTCAGAGCGAGCAGGGTGCCTCTATTCAGGATATGTCCTGAGTGAGGCTATGCAATTGCCTTCACTCATGTGACATTCCCCAAGCTCAATAGGACTGGCAAAGATGTCCACTTCCATCGGAATACCCTGCAATTCATATGCTCCATTTGTTGCATTTTCCAATGATACAGCCAGTTGTAGTGTCTGTTTGAAGTCCAGTTGGGCTTCAGCTAGATTGCAGTCTTACACAGTTACATCATTAATCCCACATATCAAATAGTCTCTCAGCATTTCATTAAGATTTAAGACAAAAGTCACAAGCCTCTGCGAGTCATCTTAACCTCCCAAAATAGATTCCCTTGGTTCTTGAATTGCCTAGTAAAACTAACAGAGTCTCAGAATTAGAAGAGGTCATAATATTCCTTAACTAATTCTATCAATTCTTAAAAAGTTTCAGTATCTGGTGCCTCAGGGAAACTTAGGTTCTTAAAAACCGAAAAAGTTGCAGGTCCACAAGCTGTCGGAAACCGAAAAAGCTGCAGGTCCACAAGCTGTCAGGAGAATTACTTGTTGCTTTTCATCAGACCTGTATCATTTGCCCAGAAAAAATAACACATTCTTTGCACATACTGGGCCCAGTCTTCGACAGTAGGATCAAATGAGTCAAGCTTCCAAAATAACGGCATGATGCTAGAAATGCTTACCCTAACAAAAAGATGACTGTGAGTGAATTTCTTCAGGAGCATAGTTTTCTCTCTTCAGCACTGAAGTAACTCCAGAGAAGCCGGTATCCTGTCACCAAGTCACCCTTTATTTACATATGTATAGTATATGACACTGACCCAGCTAGCTCAGAGCCAATTACCAGTGTGAGCAGAATTCCTGACACTCTTGTTTATATCTGTCAGCCAGGACTCCTTGATTGGACAAGGTTAACTGCCCCCATCAGAGAATTCATATTCTATGAAATCCACCTGGCTGACCTAGTTACAATCACTACATTTGTTTTAAAGTACAGTCTAAGCACATATTCAAGAAGGGACTGTGAAATGTAAAATGTAATCCATGAGTGAGAAAATCCTGATAAGTCTCCAGCGACTTTATCACATGAGAGTTTTCAAGGTTTTCATCAAAGTAAGTAACATTCCGTATCGGCCACAGCTGTATATTGTGCATTCAATTTCTGAAGCATTATTAGATAAACGTAAAATGAATTGCTTAAATGAAGAAATGTATACCTGATTTTTAATATTTTGATAACATTTTAGATCATAAATGGATGAAAATCTATTTTCTGGCCTTCAATGTTTTAGAAATCTATCCCAATGGTCTTATAACTTTACAATCATTCCAGTCAGTACTCACTTAATAGAACCCCTTTCTTGTCCCAGATGACTTAAAGCCTAGAGCAAATTAGAACTGTCCTGATTAATTAAAAGTGATTAACTGATCAACTATATTGATCAATATAAAAATCAATAAACAATTATCAGTTCTGATCCAGCCCACCAAATGGCTCAAGGTATTAGATGAAAACTGAAAACAGAGAATATCAGAATTTAGGGGTATATCCATGACACAGATCTTAATTCACATTTAAGAACAAAAGCTGCAAGTTTAAAAATGTGAAATGAAATACAGAGTAACTTGCTATTTAATCAGAAATGACAAATGCATCCTTTTCTCACATTAAGGCCTACTTTATATCGAAAGGATCATATTTTAAATGTTTTGGATGGCAATTGTATTGAACATTCCAAACAATACATAATTATTCCAATAAGTTTTGAATATATGCTTTCTACAGAACCCTTTTCCACAAAGACATAGAATCATAGAATCCCTACAGTGTGGAAACAGGCCCTTTGGCCCAACAAGTCCACATTGAACCTCAGAGCATCCCACCCAGACCCATCCCCCTATAACCCACCTAATCTACACCTCCCTGAACACTACGGGCAATTTAGCATGGCCAATCAACCTAACCTGCACATCTTTGGACTGTGGGAGGAAACCGGAGCACCTGGAGGAAACCCACGCAGACACAGGGAGAATGTGCAAACTCCACACAGATAGTCGCCATAGGCTGGAATCAAACCCGGGTCCCTGGCACTGTGAGGCAGCATTGCTAACCACTGTGCCACCGTGCCGCCCCTGGCCTGGAGTATCTTGGCAGTGAGAATCTCACCTCCTCACTCCTCAAAGCCTGTCTGCCATCTACAAGGTACAAGTCAGGAGTGTGATGGAATACTCCCCACTTGCTTGG
>NC_063350.1:21429056-21438970 GCF_021869965.1 Rhincodon typus | reverse complement strand
ACTATCTAGAAGTTGCACTGCAGAAATTCACCAAAGATCCTTAGACAGCACCTTCCAAAACCATGACCACTTCCATACAGAAAGACAATGGCAGCAAATACATGGGAACACCACCATCTGCAAGTTCACCCCCGAACATATCACCATCCTGACTTGGAAATATATCACCATTCCTTCACTGTCGTTGGATCAAAATCCTGGGATTCCCTCCCTAAGGGCATTGTGGGTCAACGCACAGCTCAATCAGGCAGTGATTGCTTTTGCTCAAAGGATCCCACCCCACGGAGAGGTGACAAGTGGTCCACATGTTGTGCATGCCACATGGTGACAGCTCCACTTGGTCAATCCCAGTAGTGGCAGTTTGAGGCTGTTAAGTGAAGCTTAATCTCAGTTTTTGACAGGGTGACCCAGTACCTATTCAGGTGAAGAATGAATGGTGGTGACCTTTTGCTACAACACTACGCATCTAATCAAATGACAACCTGGTTTCCATTATCACTACCTCTGGTAGCAGAAGATTCTATATATTATTTCTGAAAGTGATTTGAAATATGGATATTACACTAAAGTAAACCCACTTACTAGGTTACACAAAATTCTTAAAATACTTTGATACTCCATAAAATAAGCTGCTCCTGTTGAATGGAACAGCTTAATCACTGAGGATACATTTATACTGCAAGCTTAACAGAGGGCAAAGTGATTTTGGCTTTGTACCAACCAAAAAAGCAGCGTAAATCTTAATCAATGTTCAACCTGATTTACAATATACTTTCAGCTGGATCCTTGGGCACTTTGTAAGCTCACCTAATCCCAATTTAAGTGTTATTGAGGCATGAGGATTATGGACACTGTTCACAGCCTAACATCAAAAGTCATCTGATTACTTTGGTCACAAATATTGGGTCCTCAGAACATCATACAGTAGCTCATATACTCAATGAATTACAACCGAAAAGCAGTCACATAGACAATCATACATGCGAAGTTATTTTTGCCAAGGCTCCACAAATAATAAAAATTGATTGATTGACCAGTATGTCAGCTTTTACAGATATTGGGCGAGGGAGGAATCTTAGTCAATAATACTGAAAGAACTCCCTGCTCGTCTACAGATGGTTTCCTGGACATTTTTCCACCCACCTGAACACTTAAGCAGTCTTCATTTGATCTTTCAGCAGCAGTACTCAAGGATAGTGTCCCCAAAGATACAGCAGTCATTCAGTGCTTCAAAGAAACGCTTAATGGGGATTGAACCTTAACTTCTTTATTCAGAGGTGTGGGAGCCATACCAATTGATCCAAACTAAGACTATTGATACAAAATATAAATGAATAGACATTTTACAATCGGCTTAGAGTCATCAAATGGCCTTTATTTTGTTATACATGATTAAATCGCGACCAACTGGTAATGGCAGGTGCAGTTATTTATTTAATTTGCAGAATGTTGTTTGTCATACCGATACTTGTAGGATTAGTGTTCTTAGTAGATGGAGCAACACATGATAGTAGAAAACAAAAGCCATTTCACTCTTTTCTGTGTGTACAATGTTTAGTGCTGGACAGGCAAATATTATTTCAACCATTATCAAGGTTAGCTGATTTAAAGAATTTCAAGAGTCATCTTGAAGTCAAAAATGAGATGTATATACTCTTGTGTCCATATCGAAGCAACAAAACAGGTGACGGCCATTCTCTGGGTAATCTCTCAGGACAATGTCGTTACCAACCAGAATTAACCAGCCTTAATTAAAATTTAAACAAAGCTTGGCAGCTTCTTCTCAATCATTATTAACTGGTACATTCTCCAAAGCAACGCCTCTATCAATCAGGTTCCACTTACCAATCAATTCATTTTACTTTGATTTATCTTGAAAATTGAAAACCAGATGAAAAGCTGCAACAAAGAGTGTCTTTTTCAGAAATACTCGTAATTTTATAGAAAGGTAACTTAATTAGAGTCATAGAGTTATAGAAATATACAGCACAGAAACAGATTCTTCAATCTAATTCATCCATGCCAACCAGATATCCTATATAAATCTAGTCCCACGTGCCAGCATTTGGCCCATTTCCCTCAACCCTTCCTATTCAAATACACATCCAGATCCTTTTAAATGTTGTAATTGTACCAGACTCCAACACTTCCTCTGGCAGCTGATTCTATACATGCACCACCCGCTGTGTGAAAAATTTGCCCCTCAGGTCCCTTTTATAACTTTCTCCTCTCACCTTAAACTTATATCCTCTAGTTTTGGACTCCCCCAAGACCTTGTCTATTTACCCTATCCATGCCCCTCGTGATTTTATAAACTTCTATAAGGTCACCCCTCGGCCTTCAAAGCTTCAGGGAAAATAGCCCCAGCCTATTCAGCCTCTCCCCATAGCTCAAACTCTCCAACTCTGGCAACATCCTTATTGATTTTTTCTGAATCCTTTCAAGTTTCACAATATCTTTTCTGTAGGAGCGAGACCAGAACTGCACACAGTATTCAAATAGTAGCTAAACCAATGTCCTGCACAGCTGCAACATGATCTCCCAACTCCTGTACTCAATGCACTGCTCAATAAAGGCAAGCAAATCGAACACCTTCTTCACTATCCTATTTACCTGTGACTCCACTTTCAAGGAACTATGAACCTGCACTCCAAGGTCTCAACAACACTCCCCAGAACCTTATCATTAAGTGTATAAGGCCTGTCCTGATTTGCCTTTCCAAAATGCAGCACCTCACATTTATCTAGATTGAACTCCATTTGCATCACATGATGGGATTGGAAGGTGGACTGCATTGCTGGTTGCCAGTTGTGTGTGGTGGTACCTGTGGGACTTCATCATGTTCCAGACTAAGATGACGAGAAGACTGACATCTGTTGTGAAAGATTCTAAAGTTAAGAATATGATACTTCTCTAAGATAGAAGTAGAGATTCCAAAGCAATATTTCCAGATGAAACTAAAATCTACAATCTTCCAAACTTTGCCTAAAACTGTTATGGTCTTAGAAGACATACAACATCATTATACATTAAAACTGGATTTGTTTGTATATTCTACAACCAGTATTTTGGAATAAACTATTTGGAGTTAAATCATTATTACATTAAATATGAATGCAACTATAAGGCACATAACCAGGGAGGTACATTATTGACAAAGAAAAATACAGTTCTGGAGATTTATTTCAAGCATTTCTATTTCATTGAAAAGAAGTATTATGGCTTTTGGGAGCACAATAGTTGTACAAATCTGAGAAAGCATCCTTCCGTATTGTTGAAACTAGATATAAATCATGAGAGATATACTAGGTGAAATTTGTTTTTTATGTTTATAAACAAATATGACATCCATTTTGGCCATGTCATTTCTCATTTATTTGATTGGTTCTGAGAGATGGGTAAAATAAATTTGTTCTTCAACGTTGCAGCTACTGCATTTCTCCATTGCAATATTGGATTTCTACAAAATCAATATTGTTGCTACGTTATAACTGTTTCAGTAAATTCAATATCATTCGTTACAATAGAGTTATCTGACTCCAATCATCTATAGCATACAACAAATAAAACAGTGCTTGCATATGTTATGGCTGAAAGATACCAGTGAGCATGCTGTAAATTTAACACGTAGAGTAGTGCAATGTTTACTACATCTCGCCTATTGATTTCCACCAACACTCCAGTAACCAAGCACTCGACTCATTCATGACAAGAATGAATAATATCATCCTGTGTTGCACGGCTGCAATAAACTATGTATTTTTATTTCAAGTAAATCTGTTTTATTAAAAAATATGTCTTATTAATTACTGCTATGTTAGTAAATAGGCAGCAGAGGTTCAAGTTAATGAAAGGCAATCTGGTTGGAGGCGATAGCATCAGTTTCACCCTTTTCTCAGGAGATACCAGATTTACATGTTAAATAGCTTTTTCGCACTCATTAGCAAAATCATGATTAAAATTTAACTGATGCATCTTAAAGGGGCATTCCTCTTAACACCACTACCAACTTCAAAAAGCAACCCCAAATATCACATTTTGTTTCCCATCCACTAAGCTATTTGCTGAGCCTGAAGGATTATTTTTGCACATCTCTTTTAAAGCATACATCAAAAATTATGTACTCCAAATAAATAAAGTAAATTGATTTTGTAAGATTTTTTTACAAACACGGATGCAAATTATAAGTGGATATTAGAATCGATTTTACAAAAAGCTGTGCAGATGGTGAGCTTTGCGAAATAAATTGTAGCCCGATGCCTATAATTTTCCATCCATGCACAAAAATTATGAATAGCATCCTTGTGATTTCCCAGATCACAGAGCTTATGATGAGGCTCCTGACCAGTGTTACTGATGTGGCAAATTGTCCTCATTGTATCTTACTCACTGCCTGCAGTTTGCAGTCAAAAAAGACTCGATCAGATAAGATCTATACTTTCATCAGTCTTTTTTAAAAGAATATATTTGTCATTTGCACAGTGAGAGCAACATTATTAAATTGTTGAAGTCATGCCTCAAACTGCTTTAACAGTAATTTTCGAACCTGACAGCCCATTTCTTTAAGGAATCTTGTGTATATAAGAATGATTCTCTTAGACATAGGGATTTAAACAGAAAGAAAACAAATATCCTTCCTGTGGAAGAGAATTAAAACTCAAATTTATTACATTTAGTCACTCATAGGGGTAGCTTTTATTCAAACATTAAGTCTTGATGCACTTCTCCAATGCCTGATTTTCAAACATTGCATTTTTGCAATCACTCCAAAATCATTGCTCTGACATTTACAATATAACTGCTCTCATCTAAAGCCACTTTACCATGTTACACAGATGAAGCCTGAGCATCTTATTCCAATCTTTCCATTGCCCCAGGGATATCATTTACAGTTTTCTAATTAATTCCACAGGGTTATCTTAGTGATTAGATTTTCATTCTGGTGTAGTACCTTAGAAGATAGAAAGTGACCAACTTATTTGCCTTTGTTATTTATAATAAATTAATTTTATGTTTACTTCATCACTGAGACATATTTTACTTTCCAGTTGCTTACAGGATAAAATGAATTGCCTATGTTGGTATATTGGGACAAACTCCACAATGCAAGAGAACTTTGAAATGGATAACTAAATTTTGAATCTTTTCTTAATTTACTAAAACATACTTTAAGAGAACTAATATTTTAAGCACAAAAATATTCAATGTTCCTTCAAGGACAACTGAACTGTCAGTCAAAGTAAATTTGATCAGATATACATCTTGAGTGCATACATAATGCCAGTTTCAGTTCACTGAAGTCTGAGGTCAATGAATTGTGCTCACATTAATAATTGATATTTCTTTGTAAAATGTTAAATGGAAACAATTATGTAGTTTTAAGTTTTCAGAAGTATTTAAGACAGATTTGAATTACAAATCTGATCAACATACCACAAGTTGCTGAAAAATCAACATTATAACAAAACAAAATGATTATTCTATTTACTGGAAACAGAAAAGTGGCCAGGTAGGTTTTGGTGTTACCTTGCTTGCTTGTGCATGTATTACAGTTTTACCTTGCACTCCTACCTTTAAGTTATGGATTCAAGCTGTGATGTCGGAAGTTAAGCATGGAAATTAGGCTAATATTTTTGAGGCATCACAGCAGTCAAAAC
The DNA here is from genome assembly GCF_021869965.1 of Rhincodon typus. Classification (NCBI taxonomy): domain Eukaryota; kingdom Metazoa; phylum Chordata; class Chondrichthyes; order Orectolobiformes; family Rhincodontidae; genus Rhincodon; species Rhincodon typus. The sequence continues at coordinate 21,433,313 of NC_063350.1, read as the reverse complement.
GTAAATGTCAGATCATTGATTTTCAAATGATTCACAAGTGCAATTTCTGAAAACAAAGGCATCACAAACATGAATGGAACCTTAATGTCTGAACAAACGCTAACCTTTGCACGACCGAATAGTAACTAATTTGATTTTTTTTTATTTAATTGGAAGGATATCCACTTTCTTTTAGCTTAAATCTCTACATTTAAAGAATAATTTTCATACACCAGCCTCCCTAAAGAAATAAACTTGCACATTCTAAAATTGCTGTTAAAGTTCCCAGAGTCATGACTACAATATAAATTGTCAATAGTGCTGAAAAAGTATTGAAGTATTGGAGAAACCAATCCTTTTGTTTAAACATTAAACCAAAGCACATTTTTCAGAAGCATGTTAAGGATTGCATGTTAGTACTTGAAGAGTAATGTCTCAGTTTTGCTGACCAACAATTCGCAATCAAAAAAAAAATCTCAGTTATTCAGTTCATTGCTGTTTGTGGACTTTGTTGTATAGAAAAGACCGTTGCAGCATTATCTACATTATGAGAGTTTCAAGAAAGTGCTTTATGAGTGCAAATAGTTTCCTCATTTTATCTATAACCATAATCTCTCAGAATCTGTGGTACTTATATTGATAAGACTGTCAGCCATTAGTTTTGTGTGAAACTGACGGCAACAGTCAGCATCCACAAAAATGGAAATCTAGAAGTTACTGTGTGATACTCTGCTTCTCTGAAGGTTGCACCATTACAGTCTTTGCAAACAGAATCAAAATAGAAACAACTGAGTTTTTGGGAACTTCAAATATTTGCCTACTATTCTTAAACTCTGGATTAAGCCTCGTTTAACCAGGAGTAAATGAGTTGTTAACAGCGTACTAAGTCACAAATATGCTGAACAAACTCTCTTGTTCTCAAAAAACTTTACACTTGATTAATTTCATCCCTTCAGATTAACATATTTAATTACATTCTTCGAAAGATTGGAAATTAAGTTTGTGTTTCAATGAGGTTGTTGACTTGCTCGCTGAGCTGGCTGGTTATCGGACAGAAATTTCGCCACAGTGCTAGGTAACATCATCAGTGCGGCCTCCGATGAAGCGATGTTGTTCTACTCCACTTGGAATATAAATGATCCGGTCTGTTGAGTTGGCTTGTGTCATTTCTGGTTCTTTTTTGCATGGGTTTGTATATGGGGTCTAATTCCACATGTTTGCTGATTACATTATAGATTGAAAAACAGGCCTCTAGGAATTCCCGTGCGTGTCTGTGGTTGGCTCCAGCTGCCTAGCCGTGGAATTAGACCCCATATATAAACCGATGCAAAAGAGAAACTGAAAGAACTGCGGATGCTGTGAATCAGAAACCAAAACAAAGTTGCTGGAAAAGCTCAGCAGGTCTGGCAGCTTCTGTGAAGAAAAAAAACAGAAGTTATGTTTCGGGTCTGGTGACCCTTCCTCAGAACTCTGGGTCACCGGACCCAAAACATTACTTCTGTTTTTTTCTTCACAGATGCTGCCAGATCTGCTGAGCTTTTCCAGCAACTTTGTTTTTGCTCCCAATGCAAAAGAGAACTGGAAATGACACAATCCAACTTAACAGACTGAATCATACAAATTCCAAGCGAAGTAGAACAACATTGTTTCATCGGAGGCCACACTGATCATGTTACCTACCATGGTGACAAAATGTCTGTACGATAACTAGCCAGCTCAATGAGCAAGCCAACAACCTCATCCACAACCCAATTACAAATCTTCACAAGAACCTTTGTGTTCCAATATTTGAGTTTCTTCCTTCAAATCAAGTACACGTTTCAATTTTTCTCAGGACAATGACCTGTCCAATCAGAATCAACCTTCCTGGTTTAAAATTTAAACTGTCAATCATCATGAATTGGTATATTCTTCATGGCAACACCTCTACCAATCAGAATCCCATGCCAACCAATCAGTACTTTCCTCTCATGCAGTAGAAGTGTTGGTTTTCCTCTTGAATTGGTATGCTTACAAATTGTTCTGATCATCGCAAAACAAAATGTTTTTTTTTTCAGCAGTACTCAAGCCATGTCCTTTAAGAATACAATATATATTTGTATTTGCCATCCCTAAGTATTCATCTTTTGGTTTGGTTGAACAGCATGCCTGCTATTGACCTGTCGTGGGTTGACACTTCGCCTGCAAATTTCAAATTGACATTGGAACAGAGGACATATGTGTACTAGATTCAGTTAATACTTTGTTGGCAGCTTACTTCTGAGGTCAGTGGCAAGCTCTATTATATTGCTGCTGGTTGCTATATCCAGAACCTGATCTTCTTTAGACTCATGTTAAATCTAAATGCATCTATTGTAGAAATGTATACATAAAAGTGTTTTGCATTTATACATTGCCTTCAAGATGCCCCAAAGTACTTTTCAGACAATGAGATAACTCTGAAATGTAAAGATACAGCAGCCAGATTTGTTTCCGCAAATTGTAATATATAGTTAACCAGGTATTTTGTTTATTTATATTGATTGAGGGATAAATATTTGGTAGCACATTGAGGATTACTTGACTGCGCTTTTTAATATGGTGCTAGTGGATCTTTTATCTCCACCTGAGAGGGCAGATAGGGCACGGTTAATGTTATCTGAGTTTCCTCAGTTCTATACCGCATTTGAGAGTTAGCCCAGGTTTCTGTGTTCAAGTCCTACAGTGGGCTTGTGCCTGCAACATTCTGACTCAGAGGTGACAGTGCAAGTAACTGAGTCACAACCAATTTCTTTAAAATGTCTTTCCCTTCAAATCTAGCTCTCTGTCAAAATCTTTGGTTGAAAATTACGTTTTGTAAGAAATGACGATAACTCACAATCTATCTAATTAAGAAGTTGGAATGTCTCCCTCCTTTTCTTTCTTTCATTTTGACCTTATTGATGTTAGCTTCTCTATATGACACTATTGATGAATTTGTTATACATTTTTTATCATTTTACAAGAACTTTCTTTTCTTTCTCCTTAACAAGAGACTCCTTGCTGTCAAGAACATAGAACATAGATAAGTACAGCACAGTACAGGTCCTTCGGCCCATGAGGTTGTGTCGACCTATTATCCTACTAAGATCAATCTACCCTGCATACCCTACATTTTACCATCCTCCATGTGCCTATCCAAGAGCCGCTTAAAAGCCTCTAAAGTATCTGGCTCCACTACCACTGCCGGCAGTGCATTCCACATGCCCACCACTCTCTGTGTGAAGAACTTACCTCTAACATCTCCCCTATACCTTCCTCCAATCACCTTAAAATTATGCCCCCTCGTAATAGTCATTTCCACCCTGGGAAATCACCTCTCATCCTTCTTCGCTCCAATGAAAAAAGCCCTAGCATCCTCAACCTTTCCTCATAAGACCTGCCCTCCAGTCCAGGCAGCATCCTGATAAATCTCCTCTGCACCCTCTCTAAAGCTTCCACATCTCTCCTGTAATGAGGTTACCAGAACTGAACACAATATTCCAAGTGTGGTCTAAGCAGAGCTTTATAGAGCTGCAGCATAACCTCATGGCTCTTAAACCCAATTCCCCTGCCAATGAAAGCGTTCACACCATATGCTTTCTCTACAACCCTTTCAACTTGGGTCGCAACTTTGAGGGATCTATGGATGTGGACCCCAAGATCCCTCTGTTCCTCCACACTGCCGAGAATCCTGCCATTAACCCTGTATTCTGCATTCAAATTCAACCTTCCAAAATGAATCACTTCACACTTTTCTGGGTTGAATTACATCTGCCACTTCTTTGCCCAGCTCTGCATCCTGACATTGTCCCGTTGCAACCTACAACAGCCCTCCACGCTGTCCACAACTCCACCAACCTTCATGTCATCGGCAAACTTACTAACCCACCCTTCCACTTCCTCATCCAAGTCATTTATAAAGATCACAAAGAGCAGAGGTCCCAGAACAGATCCCTGTGGAACACCATTGGTCACCGAGCTCCAGGCTGAATACTTTCCATCTACTACCACCCTCTGTCTTCTATTGGACATCCAGTTTTGTATCCAGACAGCCAAATTTCCCTGAATCCCATGCCTCCTTACTTTCTGAATGAGCCTACCGTGTGGAACCTTATCAAATGCCTTGCTAAAATCCATATATACCACACCCACTGCTCTACCTTCATCGAGTAGAGCTGGATGAACACAGCAGGCCAAGCAGCATTAGAGGAGCAGGAAGGCTGACGTTTCGGGCCTAGACCCTTCTTCAGAAATTCTTCATTTCTGAAGAAGGGTCTA
>NC_063350.1:21399875-21419056 GCF_021869965.1 Rhincodon typus | reverse complement strand
TGGACTGGTTTTGGGATGCGGTGGGGGGAGGGGAGATTTTGAAACTTGTGAAATCCACATTGATACCATTGGGCTGCAGGGTTCCCAAGCGGAATATGAGTTGCTGTTCCTGCAACCTTCGGGTGGCATCGTTGTGGCACTGCAGGAGGCCCAGGATGGACATGTCGTCTGAGGAATGGGAGGGGGAGTTGAAATGGTTCGCGACTGGGAGGTGCAGTTGTTTGTTGCGAACCGAGCGTAAGTGTTCTGCAAAGCGGTCCCCGAGTCTCCGCTTGGTTTCCCCGATGTAGAGGAAGCCTGATTGGATTAGGTTAACAGTCCCAATCAGGGAACACACATTCTCTATGGTCCACCTGCCAAGTTTCATTACAATCACTACATCCCTCCCCCTCTAAGTCCAGGAATGGAGGCTGTTCTTTTTCTTGTAAACTCTCCTGGCACAATTTCACACCGGCTCCAGTTCCTCTGACTCAGCGTCAGATACAGGTAACAAGTACCGGACCATATCTTGCCTCTTGTGCCCAGAATGTCTTGGAAGACATGCATCCTTTTCATCAGGTGGTAAAGATGTCGAGACTGCGACATCTGCCATGTCCAACGAAGATTCTGAAGTTTCTTCAACGCTAGGGAGAGGGGGAGAACCCATGGCTTCTGACAACTTTTTGGCTGTTCTAAGGGGCCGGGTATGTTTTGCTCCTGCCCTGTTTGCAAGTTAGCAGTTTTCATGTGGTCCATATGCTTGTTCAGGACTGCCTCACCTACCTGAACTGTGTATGTCACGGGACCTGATCTCACGTTGACCATGCCTCCTACCCATGCAGGTCCATTTCCATGGTTTTGGCACTGATCTTCATCTCCTGAAGTAAACTGTCTGTCTCACTTAGCAGAGCCTTGCGTCCAGCAATGACATTTCTGATGCCATTTCAACCTCCTTCCCAGGTCTGGGAAGATCAGGTTTAACCCAGTGCGCAGTCTTCCCATTAGCAGCTCTGCTGGAGCAATCCCTGTAAGTTGCATGAGAGGTGGTCCAATAATCAAATAGGAACCGGGACAATTTGGTATCGAGTGAAGCTGTAAGCTGTCTCTTTAATCCTGCCTTCAAAGTTTGGACTGTTCTTTCCACCAGACCATTGGACAATGAATGGTATGGAGCTGCCCTTACATGTCGAATACCATTCAACTTTAGGAAATGCTCAAATTCCCTGCTGGTAAATGATGGCCCATTGTCTGCGATCAACAGTTCCAGGAGCCCATGTACTGCAAAAGATGCTTGCAGCTTTTCTATCATTGTCCCTGTATCTGACGAATGAACTCTCTGTACATCCAATCACTTTGAGTGGGTGTCCACAATGGCTAAGAATGTTGAGGCATAGTTGAGTAAACAAGTCTAGTATTTACCCAGCCATTCCCACTAATGTGAGAGAGCTGTTGGTGGTAATTTTTGTCCTTTGTAGAATCCCTACAGTGTGGAAGCTGTCATTCGGCTCACCCAGTCTACACTGACCCTCCGAAGAGCATCCCACTTAGACCCCTCCTATACCTGTAACCCTGCATTTCCCCTGGCTAACCCACCCAGCCTGCAAATCCTTGGACACTATGGGCAATTTAGCACGGCCAATCCAACTAAGCTGCACATCTTTAGGCTGTGGGAGGAAAGCAGACCATCTGGAGGAAACCCACACAGACACAGAGAGAATGTGCAAACTCCACCCAGACAGTCACCTGAGGGTGGAATCAAAACCGGACCCCTGGCACTGTGAGGCAGCCATGCTAGCCGCTGAGCCACTGTGCTGCCCTTGTTGGCACTTTGGGCACTGCTCCATCAACATGGCTATGTTTGTATCCAGTCCTGATGACCAGATATAACTTCTCACCAACATCTTCATTTTGTACAGTCCTGGATGACTCTGGTGGAATTCAGTCAGTATCTGGCAGCGACCTTTGCTTGGTACAATCACTCTTGCTCCCCAGAATAAAATGCCGTCCTCTACCATGATCTGGTCTCATTGGGTCCAGGAAGGGTTCAATTCTGGTTGTGATGGCCCTTTTGCTTCCCCCATCACCACCAACTGTTTTAGTTTTGCCAGAACCAATCTTCTGGTGTCCACAGTCTGATATTATCAGTGGTGACCAAAAGGACGTCCAGAAAGTTTAATACCAGAATGGATTATTCCAGTAGCGGCATCACCGGTGGGGTATCTGCCAGCAGGAGGTGGCTCAAGGCATCCGCATTTGCTACTTGGCCTCCCAGGTGGTGTTCCAACTTGTAATTGTACTCACTTAGAATAAGAGCACACTGCTGAAATTGACCTGAAGATATTGGCGGCATGGCCTTGTCCTCTATGAGTAGCCCTAACAAGGGCTTGTGTCTGATGTTACTACAAATTTTCATCTGTAAAGGCACCTGTAAAGGTGGAACTTTCTCACACCAAAGATGACTACCAAACCTTCCTTCTCTATCTGGGCTATTGGCGCTCTGCATCAGCCAAAGTCTGGGAAGCATACGCTATTGGGTATTCCTCTCCATTGGCCCACCTGTGAGCCAACGTTACCCCAATACCATACGGGGAGGTATCATATGTCAACGCCAGATCTTGCATGGGATCATAGTGTACCAACACCTTAAACAATGATAGCTGCTTCTTCACTTCCCTAAAGGCTACAACATGGCTACAAGACCATTCCAAAGCTGGCTCTTTCACAAGAGCAGATGTATGGGTGCCGGAGTAGAGGCCAGGTTACAAATGAATATTCCATTACAATTCACCAACCCAAGAAAAGGTACAAGCTCCCACAAATATGGGAACCGGGTGACTTTTGATGGCTCTCATTTTATCTTCCAGTGAGTGTAACCCAGTCTTGTTGATTCTGTAGCCCCAGTAGGTCATCAAGGGTGCCTGGAAGACACATTTTTCCCTTCTAAGGCATAAGCCCACCTTGGAGAAACATCTAAGGATCATGTCCAAGTTCTCTAAGTACTCTTGATATGTACTCGCCGTTATTAACACATCATCTAGATAAATGGTGACCTGGGGTAGACCTTGTAAAATGTTCTCCATTGTCCACTGAAAAATTGCACACGCTAACGATACCCCAAATGGTAGTCATATATGTTAGTACAACTCTTATGGGTATTAATTGTGGCATACTTCTGGGAATCCTCATGTAAGTGCAATTGCAAGTGTGCATGGCTCATATCCAGCTTTGCGAAGGACAGCTCTCCCTCGCCAGTTTTGTGTATAATTCCTCTATGCGACGGATTCAGTATTTATCCAGATGTGAGAAGTGGTTTAACCGTTTGTTTAAAATCCCCACAAAGGCAAGCCAACCTGTCAGGGTTCACAATTGGTATGACCATTGCTACCCATTTCACAACTTGTATTGATTTGTTGAATCCTTTGCTTTCCAGCCTCCTGATTTCTGCCCCTATTTTTGCACATAAGGCAAATGGCACTGGGCAGGCCTTGCAGAATCATGGAATTGCTTCCTGGTCAATATGCAAGGTGGCCTTGGCTCCTTTGATAGTCCCTAGACCTTCCTGTAAAACATCTGGGTATTTAATTCGGACTTCACTCAAGCAACCATTTTCTAATTGAAAAATGTTCAGCCAATCTAGGTGAATCTTTCACAATTAATTTCACTCCATCAGACTTGGACTCAAGCCTTTTGCTACAATCAGTGGTAACTGAACCAACTACTTCTCATATGAGACTGGAACCAAAATTGTACCCTTCATGTGTAAGAGGTTCCCCGGCACAGGTTCTCAGTCCAGCCAAGGTCTTACACAATCTTAAGCATTGGAGTCCAAAGCAAATTTTGTTAAAGATTGGTTCTGCAATCTCTGATACAGCCACACCAATATTAACCTCCATTAGAACTGGGTGACCATTTAACCAGATATTTATTTTGATTGATTCTGATTTGTATATTGCTCAGCAATTCAACTGTTTCAAGCTAGATACAGGTGGATTTTCCAGGGTTTGCACTCTCGTGGATACTGGCTTATGAGTTCTGTAACTCAATTTAGATCTCATGGGACTCTTTTGCTGTCTCAAGTCCACTTTCCTGCAGCAAGTTCAATGGCTTGCTGGCTCAGATCCTGAAGAAAATGTTAACTATTTGGCTGAGGCTTGGCATTGTTTGCTGTGGGCTGACCTGGAGTCCCTCTGTTCAGGATGTGTCCTGAGTGAAGCTAAGCCATTGCCTTCACTCAAGTGGTTTTCCCCAAGCTCAATCGGCCTGGCGAGGGTGCCCACTTCCATCGGCAGATCCTGTAACTCATTTGCTCCACTTGCTGCATTTTCCAATGATAAAGCCAGTTGTAGTACCTGTTTGAAGTTCAGTTGGGCTTCAGCCAGTAGGCACTTTTGCTTGGTTACATCATTAATCCTATACACCAAATATTCTCTCAGCAACTCATTAAGATTGAAAACAAAAGTCACATTACTCCACCAGTCATCTTAACCTCATCAAAAATCCTGACACAGATTCCGCTGGTTCTCAAAGTGCCAAAATTTACCAATGGCATCTCAGAATTAGAGGAGAGTTGGGGTCATATATTCCTTAACTAAATCTGTCAACTTTTGGAAGGTTTTAGTATCTGGTGCCTATGAAATGTAAGGCCCTTAATGACCGAAAAAACTGCAGGTCCACAAGCTGTCAAGAGAATTACTCATTGTTTTTCATCTGCCCCAATGTCATTTGTCTGGAAAAAAATAAAGCATTCTTTCCACATACGGCTCCCAGTTTTTGATGGCATGAATGAATGAGTTAAGCTTCCCAAAAATTGGCATGATGCCAGAAATGCTTACCCCAACTGAAAGATGACTGCTGTGAGCGAATTTATTCAGGTGCGTATTTTTTTTTCTCTTGTCGCCACTGAAATAACTCTAAAGAGGCTAGTATTGCGTCAGCAAGTCAATATTTATCTACACATAGAGAGTCCTTAGCACTGGTCCGGTTTCCTCAGAGCCTGCTGTTAGAGCAAACAGAACCTCTGACACTCCCGTTTATATCTATCAGCCAGGACTCCCTGATTAGATCAGACTAACATTCCCAAACAGGGAGCTCATATCCTATGAGGTCCACCTGGCTGACCTTGTTACAATCATTTACAGTTTGGTACAGTGTATGTTATAGATGGCACATACTAAAATGCTGGTGGTGTAGGGTGTGAATGCTTGAAGTGCTGGATAGAATGCCAGTCACACAGATAATGTTGACCTTGATGATGTAAAAACTGAAAATGCTCACAAACTCAGCAGGTCTGGCAACATCTTTGGGGAGAGAAACATAGTTAACTTTCAGAGATAACAAGGTGTAGAGCTGGATGAACACAGCAGGCCAAGCAGCACCAGAGGAGCAGGAAGGCTGACGTATCGGGCCTAGATCCTTCTTCAGAAATCAGTTAACTTTCAAGTTGATTTTGACGCTTCAGAAGAATCTGTGTGTGGAAGATCTGAAGAAACTGGATCTTCATACAGTCCTTCATCAGGATCTGATGAAAGTTGGCCTCTGGGATTCTGTTGTCAGGACTGGGATCCCTAGGAAACTCTTTTGCAATTGACAAATTTGAGGAAATATTGGATAATTGCAGGGAATTCAGACTCTATATTTCCCTGTAGGTATTAATCTCACCTGAGAGTTTGGACTGATTTGATCTTTAAGGTCTATATTCCGCACTTTCCTTTACATTTGTTTCCAATTTTCTGTTCAAAACATCATAATCATTCTATAGTTGATCAATTTCATTAGTGAAGGCTTGCTTTCTCAGGGATAGCCTTTGTGAAATTTAAACTAAGACCTCACTTTGTTCTCAAGACTTCAAGAGTTTTGCAGATGTAAGTTTGTCATTTTGTTGATTGTAGCAGACTGTTTGCATCAGTTCATAATTCACAGTGATACTTTTAGTTTAAAATAACTTAGTAAAGTTGATTGCTTTTTTACCATCGGAGCATCTTTTGTATTTGTCAATTTCTCGGGAGTGATGGCTGTCTCCACAGAATATTTGTGGACATTTCCTGTAGTCTTTTCTTTTTCAGAGGTAGGTTCCTGTTTTCTTTCAATCATTTTACTATGTACCAATATCAATTCTTACCCGTGGTTGTGTTTATTCATATGCCATTACCTTACCGTTGATCTGAACCTCTCTCTATAACTCATTATGCTGGAGTATAAAATTTGGAGGTTTTCATTTGCTTTATTATGTTATCAATTAGGTGCTGTGATTTTTTTTGTTTTATTTTTCTAGACACTGATCTTTTTCAACCTCTGCAGCTTCTTTGTCTAAAACTTGTTCATACTTTATGCACTCAAATTCCTGTTTCTCATTCAAAAATAATCTATGCTCAAACAGGTGTTCCCTATTCCTTGGTTATGAAATAATTTCTTCTGTAAAAGCCCTCTTGGCAAAGGAAGAACTTCAAGTTGTAAAGTATTTGCATTAACACTGTTTTTGAAGTATGTAGAAAGATCCTGGATCTCATCTTGCCCTGAAAAATTAACAATAGTAGCATCTTTATTCCCATCTAATAATTAATCAGAGTGCATTTGTAGATTGAGCATGTCCTGTTGTAGTTGGCCACCTTCATGCTTGGTGCACTTTTGTTCTGCACTCTCAAAACAGTTCTCAAAACACGAAGGAACTGTAAAATTCATTTGTGATTCCCTGGGAATGGCATTTCATCAATGAAACCTGGTTTATAGTATAATACAGCAATGCTAGCTTCTTCTGCTACTTTATAATATTTAAAGCTACACAAACATGACTATTTAAAAAGGATCAATAATGATGTGGAATAAAATATAGAATATTGGTGATTTCTCTCACATTATAACGTAGGCTAGCAGCCACTTGTCATCATACTCATATTGGAAGACATCCTAGACCTTGAAACTGAATATTAGTTGGCTGAAGAAACTTATTCTTTAGCCAGGGTGTGGAATTGAAAAGAATCTGCATTCAAGCTCCTGTATCTAAAATAAAATTAGTTTCCTTGCTGTTAACAATGATGTGAACTGTACATTGTAATAAAGCATACTACTTGTGGTCCTGCTACTATTAGTAATTCCATTTGTGTACATGAAACAGGGCCCTATGTACTTACATAAGATAAGTTCATGCATGTGTAAATGCATGAGAGTATGATCCCAAATGATGGGTCTTAAATTGTAACTTCCATTGTAACTCTTAACACCAACAGGATTATATAATATATGATTTCCAAAAACAGAATCTCATGTTATAGCGGATATACTTTTACGAGGGTTGCAAGCACAGGCTGTTGATCACAATCAGCATGCTGCCCAATGCAAATGGTCATTAAGGTGCATTGTTTGATGTAGACTGCAGGTCATTGTGATGCAGAGTCTACATACAAGCATCATACTAGCATTAAAACTCAGATATCACTTTATGTGGTAGGCAAAACATCTTTTTAGCTTGATGGCAGCATTCTATTATTATTTTAAAAAGTTGCAGATTTACTGTAGATTCTTAGTTCTTTGCTGAAAACACAAGAGACCTACTCATTAATTGTTCAGTTACACAGTCATTGCCAAGAGCTAACAGCAAACGATGGGAGAAAATGACTGACTGTCTTTAGGCTTGTCTAACATGGCTACAGAGAGATATAGAGACAGACTTTCCTTCTTCCAGTCTGGAAAAACTTCTGCCCCTGTATCATTTATATACACAAGCTGTTCGGCTATTCGGGAACCTGTTAGAGAATTGTCATCAAACTGATCAAAAATGGTGACCACAGTCAATCATAATTGCTAAAACCAATCAGTTATCTGTTGCCGGCTTAATCGCACTCTACACATGTATCCCAGTGCCGTGTCTAACCCAAAATCTCGCTGTAAACCTAACACTATCTTGCCCCCTCTACTGCTTGTGCACTGTAAATACAACTCACAATGAGTTTCAATAACTTGTTTTTCAAAGTCTAGTAGTTCCTTCTCCAGACATTGCTTTTAAAACAGTCCTTTTTCATTTTAGACCACAATTAAAAATACAGAAGAATAAAAAAATGTAGTCTTTATAGTGGGACTATCTCATGACATATATAATAGCATTCATTCTCATGGCTCACTGCATTCATGCATGTATGAGCTACCCAGTGCACACGAAGGCAATGTTTGTGTCCTATTCTACCTTTGACTGTCTCTACACAACATGTATTAGCTGAACGGTCATCTGAGCAGTTACGACTAATTCTGAATGAGATTTCCAAATACTCTGCTTAGAATTCCTTTATGTTCAGGCAAGACCTACATATCGACAGCAATACCATGTCTATGTGCTTTTTTGACATTTCCAGCTTATTTATGAACATTCCACTGAAAGAATCCATGACATATCTACCAAGTCACTATATCATAGGAATCCAGATGTCACCAGTGTCTGAATCCGTGTTCATTGAACTCACGAACTTAGTAATTCATGCAGTTGAGTTTAGTTTCAATGACACCATACATGCCCAAATAGGTAACATTGCCATGGCAAGCCGTCTAGGACCAGCCCTTGCTAAAATCTTTGTTGATGACGCTGAGAAATGCATCCTCAATGGAATGAGAACTAACCTTCTACCCCTTCTGTAAGATGCCAGGTTTGTCATATTATGACTTATGAAAGGGTCTACAATGCACCTCCTTTCACCTTGAGCAGTGCCCAGTCCTCCTCAGTATTGTGTATGACTACTGCAGTCCTTTTGACAGGTTTATTTAAATGTATATTGGGACTTAACTTTAGATCATGCAATACTACCAGCTATTTGGAAGGGGATGGTGCCTCCAAAACTTGAACACAGGTGAAGCTAGTTGCCTAAAGTTTCTACTATGTAGCGAATTGGTTTTTAACAGTGACAGGATGTTGTCATCAAGCCAAAAAGACATTTTGCCTACCACACAAATCAGTGATTTTCCATGGTGGTGTTAGGCCAAGTATGTAAACCAAACATCCCAACAACTGGAGGACCATATTGAACGGCATGTCCAGTTGATCATGTTCAAAAGACCTTGCTTGTTAGCCTCAGGAAGGTGTATCCACTATTAGATGTGATTTTGTCTTGGGAAATCATTCAGTAAATAATCCTGACTGTGCAAAGAGTTACACTGGAAATCAAATTAAGGTCATCAGTGGGACATGCATTGTGGTGCATTAGTCTATGTATTAGAAGCTACGTATATAAGTACGTAGCAAATGGTTTTACGTAGGCAAAAGAAGTTTGTACATACTTTGCACTATTTTCATTGTGGAGTTAAATAGACACAAACATTGCATCACTGTTGCATCCCCATGGCAACATCCTGACCAATCAGAATCTACCTGCCTGGCCTGAGAATTAAGACTGTCAATTAACTGTTCTTGCTGCATCTATATGCTGATGATAGCATAACACATCATGATTCCATGCTGGAGGCAAATGCAGCCTATAGAATTAGAGATTGCTATTTAGAAAAGACTATAATATCTCAAATGCAGAAAACTGGAAGACTAATGGAAGATCAACAAACCAACAGCTTTGAACAATACAGAATTCAGACAAAAGAAGAATCTCTCAGCCTTAAGCAGCATCAGTTTCTGTGAGAATAGACAGCTGTATAGATCTCTAGATAAGTGTGGACCACTAAGGAAACAGAGCTAATCTTTTTTTGGATAGAATTAATGAGCTTTCTATTCAACTAAAATGAATTGTCTATCTAAGAGTTATCTATAGTTCCAGCAGATGAATTGTACTGTCTCCAAGACCAATACATCCTTCAAAACAAATCGTATTCACATCTGCTCTTAGATTCCAAGTAGGGTTTTATATTGCTGCATCATAACTTCTGCATCTTTGTGCTCCAGTCCTCTAGATATAAAAGCCAACATTCCATTAGCTTTCTTTATTATTTTCTGCATCCTTTCATGACATTTTAAAGATCTATGCACCTGAACACCCCAAGTCTCTTTGGACATCCATTGTATATAATTTGATGCCAACTAGAAAGTACCCTGATCTAGCCTTTATTGGTCAACAATGGATAACCTCACACTTGCTCATATTGAACTCCATCTGCCACAGTTTTGCCTGTTCACTTCATCTATCAACATTCCTTTGTAATTTTATATCATCATCTACACTGTCTACAATGATGCCTGACTTTGTGCCTTCAGCAAATTTGGATATATGACTTTCTATGCTATTATTCAAGTCATTAATAAATATATGAATAATTGAGGCCTAACACAGATCCTTATGGGACACACTGGTCATATCCTGTCAATTTGAGTACCTACCCATTGTTCCTAAATTCTGTTGCCTGCCACTCAACCAATTTCCTTGCCACATCAGTAATTTTCCTCAACTCTGTGGGCTTCTACCTTAATTAACAGTCTTCTTTTTGGCACTTTATCAAATATCTTCTGAGAATCCATTCAAACAACATCCATAGGCATTCACCCCAATCTGCTACCTCAGTCACCTCTTCAAAAAAAAATCCAAGAGGTTTGTCAGGCATGACCTTCCTGTCATAAATTCAGGCTGTCCTGATTAACCAAAAATGTTCAAAGTGTTCAGTTACTCCTTGATTATAGATACCAAGAATTTTCCCAATGTCATTTTATCTGGTCTGTAATTCCCTATGTTTCCTCTTTCATGTATTATGTGCAATTTTGCAATTCAGAAGAACAACTCATATATCTGGGAATGCTGAAAGATTATAGTTAGGAGATCTACAATGTCTTCCCTATTCTCAGTAATACTGTTGTATGGAAACTGTCAGGTCCTGGTGATCTGTCATTCTTAATGTCATTAATTTCCTCACTACCGATGTTTTACTTACGTTCATTTTATTTGATTTGCCGATCCACTATTAATTTCCTCCGGACCTCTGGAAAGCTATCCTCCTTTTTCCCAGTTAATACTGAGGCTAAATAATGATGCAACATGGCTGCCATTTCCCCATAGTCATTGATAATGTCCCCACATTCAGACTTTAGTTGACCAACATCGCTTCTAACCACTGCTTTCCCTCAATGGAGCTGTTACATTTCTTCTTATTGATTTTTATGTCTCTGGCATGTTTCCTTTCATAATCCCTTTTAGTAGCTCTTATAAGCTCCTTATGGCCCTTTGATGAGCTTTGCATCATTCCCATTCAACAGCCTTGGTGCTTCTTTTATTTTACCACATTATCCACTTTGGTTTTAGTAAAAGATCATTTTGGTAAAATAAATAGTGATCTTTCCAGTTGGATTCCTGTAGGGGATCTGACCTCTCCAAAACTAAAATTAACTGGCCATTACCCCGTAACAACTAGGGCCACTAGTTCATAATGATTGGGAATTCATCTGGGATATTTGAAATAATGACTACAGTGTGGGGCTTGAGACATTAAGCAGTTGTTTCTGACAGTTTTCTGGAAGTGGAAGATATCACAAGTTTAGAATGAACTTCAGCACTGCCATTGCAACTTTAAAAAACTTAGTGAAAAAAAGGCAAAAGATTTGAATGTTTGCGAGTTTATCAAATTACTTGCAACAATTTGGAAGCTATACTGACAGCAGGCACCAGCATTAGCTGCACTGAATTATGCCAAACTGTACAAACTGGCTGTAGATATCAGTGCCATCAATGTGGGAACTGTTTTACTGAAGATGATGAGATGGGAATTGAACAACCTGTCAGTTATTTTACTAAGGAACTGAACACTCATCAAGAGAAATATTTGACTGCGTAAAAAGTGACTTTGGGTCTTTCATCATTTTAAAGTTTACTTTCGTAACAACATGGAAGAAACTCATTTACATGGACCATAATCCAATTACCTTTTTAGAGACATTTCAGAACAAAAACATAAGGCTATTCCACTGGAGTTTAATTCTCCAATCTTTTACGTTGAATATGTTTCATATGTCTGAAAAAAGAATGTCATTGTGGATGCATGGTCAAGTGTGCACATAATAGAGACTGTGTAATGTATAAAAAATGATTGCTTATATTAACTATTGAATAATTAACTAAGTAAATTTGTAACATTGAATATATAATGTTGACATTTTATCATGTTAGTCCGACTCAAAACTAGGGGCAGAATAATTTTGATGTGTAATGAAAATGCTTCTTTCAGAATCATTTTGATTTTTCTTTGGGTAGAGGTGTGATGAAACTGAAAGATTTGTATATTTGTATTTTAATATCATTTATTGCAAGCTTAGGTTCTTGGAATTTGAAATTAAATATATAGATTCACCTTTGTGTTTGGAATTAACAATTAGCTTTTAAAAACTACAGTGCGCATATTTGCAAACGAGAGTAAATTACCCAGCATTCCTAGGAAGTTACTCAGATGCCTTAGGTGGACAACTTTCCAGATTCTGACTTTCATTTTAAGTCTGTGTTGGGAAGTCATTTGAGAGAGAAGCATCTCTCAAGCTCCAAAGTACTGATAAGTCTTTTGATTAAATAACATGTGCCAAGCGGTGTTCCTAAGTAAAAGAGTTTTAAATTATGAAATTATTTTAGAATTAGCAGTAAGTGTTAATCCCAGACCAGAATGTTGGGTTACAGTCCATGGAAATGAGGAGAAGTTTTTGAAATACTTAACAATAACAGTAAAGGAATTGGAGCTGCATTCGGGATCGTATAGCACTGGGGAATAAGCTAACTCAGGAACATAATAACAATAATTAGAAAGAGTTATCTACAGTTCCAGGAACATGACTTGAAATCTTAATTATTTCAAACCCATCAAAGTATTAAAAATGGAGAACAAAAGCAAAGTTGCTGGAAAAGCTCAGCAGGTCTGGCAGTATCTGTGAAGAAAAAATCAGAATTAACGTTTCGGGTCTGATGACCCTGCCTCAGAACTGAGGAAGGATCACCGGACCCGAAACGTTAGCTCTGTTTTTTCCCTTCAGATGCTGCCAGACCTGCTGAGCTTTTCCAGCAACTTTGTTTTTGTTCCTGATTTACAGCATCCACAGTTCTTTCTGTTTTTATTAAAAATAAAGATTGTCTCCCTTTCTCTCTCTCTCTCACTGTCTCTCCCCCTTTGAAATGAGTTGGACTGCGTCTTACTAGAAGTACTAGATGTTCATAGAATTACAACAATGTCGGTAAGCTGTACAGGGATGTACTGATTCCGATTCAAAGCTATTCTTTCTGTTCACTCTGTAAAAGAGCGTCCACTCTGAAAAATCTTTGAATCTGTACAATAAGGGAATAGAGTGAACTTTTCTTGTTTACCTTTATTTCTGTTGTAGATAAATGTTTGTCCTGCATTATTTTTAAAACAAATGTTGCAACATTATATGCATATATTTTAGAAATAGATCACTTCGGCGAAAAAACAGATCTATCTGATCAGGTTCCAGTCAGGGAGCGGATTTGTCAGGTACTTACATGAACTGGGTATTCCCACATAACAATTGAAGCTATTAGATTATATTACAAGCAAAAGGCAAATTCCAGAAGACGACCCATGTTTTTCATATTCTTAATCTCACACACCATGTCAACAGGGTAAGGAAAAACAGAATCTTTTACAGCAAGTAATTTCATATGCACCATGAAAAGCTAAAATTAACAAAGGAGATAATGCCAACATATTACCAATAAGCTTCCTGAAAGACATGTGCCTTAGGAAGTGGTGTTTCTTTGTACAGCCTACGACTGATCATCTCACTGCATATAATGGATCAGAAGTTCTGTGCATTAGCAGAGTAATATTGCAGTGGCAATATGCAAGTACATTTTGAAGTTGCAACATCTTCTATTGGTAGAAATCAACAATCTAACAGTAGCAGGACTGCCAGTATGCACAGATCTCAGTATAGTCACAATCAAACTGCACCCACTCTGGCCAAAGAGATCAGTCTTGATGCAATCGAATAAGTCAATGACTCAGACACTTGTAACCAGACAGATTCAACACTATCAATAATTTGTAGAGTCATGCAGTATTGCATCTTATGGATGATGATTTATTGATCCTCCAAGGAAGTACAACATGCACATTCAGGAGAAGCTTCAGGCTAAAGTGCACAAAATGGAGCAGATTGGTGTAGGTCCATCATGTGTACTTTAAAGAAAGATGATGCCATAAGAGTATGCCTTGATCCAAGGCACCTCAACTGTTCACTTACAATTCATCCACATAAAATACTAAGGCTGGAAGAATTAAATAGTACATTTTATGGATCAAGGTTATTTACCAATCTGGAAGCAAAGCATAGATGGTGATCAGTCCTTTTGACAGAAGAATCACAGCAGCTCACAACGCTTAGGATGGTATTGTTTCTGATGGTGCCCATTTGGGCAAGCAGTTAGCTAGGATCGATTCTGACAGTACGTGGAAAATATTAATAAAAATGTGTGTGGTTATAATTGCAACTTCGTTAGGAACATTTGCTTGTGTACTGGAGTCTATCCTGATCCAGGTAAATTTGAGGATGTTAAAACATGTGCCAGCCCTGCAAGATAAAGAGGATTTGTAATTTGTCTTGATACTTTGTAACCTCCTCTCACCATATATTCACAACTTTTCAGACAAGGTATCTCCAAGATCCTAAAGAATGACACAGCCTCTGTATGGCACGATGACCACAAATGTGCCTTTGATTCTCTCAAACAGGTTCTGTCAGCAAAATCTTGCTAATTGCAATACCAAGACCTAAGGAAAGTCGTAAGTCATGAGATGGATGCATCACAAAAAGGCCTGGGCGTGTGTCTTTTGCAAGACAAGATGACTTGTCTTTACTTTGAACAACTTGTTATCTACACAGACCAAATCTCCAGTATACAGCGCAAGACGTTCGCTGTCATAATTGGAAGCAAGTGGTTTCTCACATATTTATTTGGCAAAAATTTACTGTTGAAACAGATCATTAGCCACTCAAAATGGAATGCCACAAACTGTTAATGAGTGCACCACCACATTTACAGCATCTATTATCAAGGTTCAAGAACATTACTTTGAAGTGAGATATAAGCTAAGGTCCAGGATGATTACAGCTGACAGATTGATCAGGTCATCAACGCTGCAAAAAGAACAAGATACTCCTATTGATCTTCATGTTGATGCTCTTGAACATGATGTTGAAGATGTTCTCGAGGTTGATCTGTTACACTTTGGCTACAGCCAGTGTAAACAGTTGCAATAGGCAACTGCTTATGATCAGCAACTACAGAGTTGCAAATTCTCATTATCCAGGGGTAGCGTGACAATATTAAAAAAACTGAGAAGATTTGTTCATGCTGTTCATACGGAAACAAACATTTTCAAGTGTAAAAGGTCCAAATACCAAAAGCATAACCAGGATAACATGACCATGTTACACTGGGGTGACATGAGTATTGAATGCAAAAGATGGCTAGCACATAAATGTATGTATTGGTCAAGGATAAATCAGGATATTCAACAACTCATGAATGCATGAGGCACGCCAAATGAATGAACACCAGCAGCAGATGAAGCCTCTACATCCACTCTTATAGAAAGGTGGCAACAGACCTATTCACAGTGCACAGGGAAGCTTACATCCGCATGCAGAATACTTCTCCAAATTTTCCACTGTTTGATAATTTAGCAAGACAATAAATGTACCTATCATTGCCATAACTATTACTATCTTCAGTTTATTCAACATCATACAATGGATTATGTCCAAAATGGACTGTGGTATTTTGGCTGACTGTTTCAAAGGTGTGTACTAAGTGAGGAGTAACACATATTTCATCATCATCACACTAAGCATGTTCAAATGATCTAGAAAAACATATGGTATGCACAATTAAATCATTCACCAGTAAGTGTCAAGCAACAAAGCAAGATTTTTGCATTGTATTTCTGCATTTTCATTCAACATAAGTGAGGAAAGGATCATCATCCTTGGCAGAACTTACACTCAGAAAGTAAGTGCAAACAACTTTGCTCAGCCACCTATTGTCTAATGGATTTGAAATACAGGACATTCTTCTTCAAAGACAGACAAGAATGGAAGAGTAGCCTGCAGATAGAGACCTCCCTAAATTTTGCACTGGGCAGAGGCTGTGAGCTAGAAATCCACATATTTTTGGATGCCAGTAAAGGTTGCTAGAATTTCAACAAGCCCAGATCATACAAAGATCATGGTACTACATTGTGTGGAACAGAAGTCAGCTCAGACCACTATATGGCACACCAAACATGTACAAATAGAGCTATAGAGTTAGGAAGAACACTCTGATGATGTGATTATGCAGTGTCATTGAACGACAGCAAACAACTGCAAGACAACCAATTTATTAAACAAGTGCATCAGAGGATGATATATACCTGTCCAGACAGGTCTCACTCACCAAAATTTCGATGAGTTGTTAACCTTCAAAGCGCTATCTTGAATTGTGAAATGTTAGTCTGCCCTAAAAGCTCTGTAATACCTGTTGGCGTGATCATGAAATTAACAACATGTGCCAGTGTGAAACTACATATATTTGGTTGGGATAGTTTTTTGGAAAAGATGTGTCAAATGTCATCGTCAGTATGGCAATGAACTTTTAAGAGATATATTCCTGATTCATAACTGCATCATAGCACCGTGAAATATTTAAGTCTTGCAGTCAGTATGACAGTGTACCTTTAAGAGACATGCTCATGATATTTTCACTGCATCATAACATATGACCTGAGGGTATATAAGTCTCATACTACAGCTTGCCTCAGATTCCTTGAAGCATGACACTACACTGGAAGCATGCCTCTTTGTGAAACTTTATAGTTTAATGTTAATGCAGGCATTTAAGTGCCTGAAGAATGTAAAGTTTGAACATAATAGGTAGCTGTAATAAATGTCTGTTGGATTATTCAATATCATTATAAACCATGTCCAGTTTCTTATGGTATGGAGGACCAACATAAGCATTGTCACATGAGGTAAAACACCATGCTGGAAGCAAACCTGCAGTCCAAAAATCAGCTCCACATTTGATGTTATGATGAAGGAAAGGTCATTGATCAAGCAATTATAGATTGTTGGGCCCCAGACATCCATAAGGTACTGTTGCAGTGAGATCTTGGAACTGCAATGATTCCCCACCAGCAAACAGAAACAACTTTCTTTGTGCTAGGTATGATTTTTGTTCTTCCCCCACCAATTTCCATTCACTTCAAATTTACTGCTCTTTGGTGCCACACAGAGTTAAATGCTGCATTTTGTCAAGGGTATCACTCTCGTCTAACCTCTGGAAATTCAATTCTTATGTCGATGTTTGCACCAAGACTTGACGGTGTTAAGAACCATGGGACCCCTGTCGAATGCAAAATGATCATTGTCAAGCTAGTGCTGTTTGATAGAGCTGTCAATGTCATCTTTCATCACTTTGCTGATGATTGAAAGTAGGCTGAGAGTAGTGGGCCAGTAATTAGCTGGTATGGAATTATCTTATTCGTAGTGAACAGGACATATTTGAGACATTTCTCACTTTATTGGAGAGATGTTAATGTTAGAACTGGCATTGTTATAATGTTATAAATGATACTGTGGGTCAACCTACGGCATATTGTCTCCAACAGTTCAAGAAGGCAGCTCACTCACCATGTTGTCAAGGGCATCTAGGGTTGGGTAATAAATGCTGGCCAACCAATGATGCCCACATCCTAAAACTGAACTTAAAAAACTGTATTTAAGTAGCATAATTACTAGCATATTTTGTTCAGTGCACAGGTCTTCAGCATTAAAGCCATAAATTTGGTTTTGGGACCAACAGTCCTTGTTCTGACTATTATGCCAACATTTTATTTTGAATTGAATGAATTGACTGAAGACTATCCTCTGTGATGATGAAATCCAGCCTACGCCTTATTTGTTTTGGTGTACGTGGATAAGTCATTGAAGTGTACAGGCATTTGAAGTATTTTTGCAAGGCCATGCATACATTGTGAAGTAAAGGATTTGCACACTGCTTCTTCAGGAACATTCAGGTAGTTAATCTGTTGTGTCCTTTCGAGGAATATTAGTCAGGACCTCAGCAGAAGGCAGAAATGGAGCAGCCACATGGCACTTCTTGATGAATACAGTTGCAAATGCTCAAAGACTGAATTTTTGCACTCAACCTGCTGGGTTCTATCATCATTGAGGTAGAATAGTTACGGAGCCTTTTCCTCCTGTTTGTTAATTAATCATTTGGTACTATTCACAAGTGGATGTGGTAAGATTCCACATCTTTATCTCCCATTATTTGTAGAATCATTTCGCTCTGTCAAAAGCATGCTGCTTCTACTGAGTAGCTTATTCTCAGTCCTGTATTGCAGCTTCACAAGCTTGGCAGCTTTAGGTACTATGTCTGGTGCAGCTTCTTGCACTCTCTGCATTTCTTGAGTTCATTTTCAAGTTTGAAGACGTTGGTAAAGTGAGGAATATGTTGGGTAAGGAGCTTGTAGACTGTGGTGAAATAAAATGCTGTTGACTGTTTTAAGTGAAAAAGTAGGAGATTTAGGAGGGATTTGGGAAAAAAAAGTTTTCACTCAGCGGGTGGTGGGAGTGTGGAATGCTCTGCCTGGGAAGGTAGTGGAAGCTGGAAACCTTACCACCTTTAAAAAAGTAGTTGGATATGCTCTTGAAACATCATAACATTCAAATGTATGGGAGAAGTGCCGGAAATTTGATTAGCGCACCTTTATTGGCAGTTATTGTTGGTACAGACTTGATGGGTCAAAGGGTCTTTTCTGCACTCTATGAATCTATGAATCAAGTAACTCACATGTGTAATGAAAAAGAATTATCAAGAGTGGCCCTAGCTAGGGATACACGAATAAAGAAAATCATACAAAGTTCATAGGTGAAAGAGCAAACATTACTGATTTCCTGGCTGCAGTCACTTACTTCAATGTAATGACTTAATACAATCAGCTGATGATGGTAACTTGTAGAATCAGTCTGATAGTATGAAATTTGAAGATGAAATTCCTCAAGTCTTGTTAAATGAAGTTACAAAATTAATTTTGATAGAAATCCTTATTTATGAATTAAGCTCTGAGAATACCTTGCATGTCTAACCTCATAACTTTGTTGGGACATTGGAGGGCATAATCTCACAAAGGACATTCAAAATGGGGTCGATTATTTACAAAGATAACAAGGTGTAGAGCTGGATGAACACAGCAGGCCAAGCAGCATCAGAGAAGCAGAAAAGCTGACGTTTCGGGTCTGGAC
Organism: Rhincodon typus; assembly: GCF_021869965.1. Classification (NCBI taxonomy): domain Eukaryota; kingdom Metazoa; phylum Chordata; class Chondrichthyes; order Orectolobiformes; family Rhincodontidae; genus Rhincodon; species Rhincodon typus. Next base: position 21,399,879 of record NC_063350.1, on the reverse strand, counting down.
CCTT
>NC_063350.1:21365513-21399475 GCF_021869965.1 Rhincodon typus | reverse complement strand
TTCTGAAGAAGGGTCCAGACCCGAAACGTCAGCTTTCCTTCTCCTCTGATGCTGCTTGGCCTGCTGTGTTCATCCAGCTCTACACCTTGTTATCTCAGATTCTCCTGCATCGGCAGTTCCTACTATCTCTGAATCTATTATTTACAAGATTGGTCCACTCACTATAAATCTTTGCTCAACCAAAATTCTGCAAAGTCCTGTTTTCTCATCATCTTTGCACTTGTGGACTTACATTAGTTCCTGGACCCAGGAATGCCTTGAATTTTAAAATCACTACCTTGTGTTCAAATGCTGATATGACCTTGTATCACTACCTCTATAATCCTCCAAGATCTCTGCATTTTTCCATTTCTGGACTTTTACACATCTGTATATTTTCTTATTCCTGCTCCTGTACCACTACTACCAAGGATCAGCACTTGGCATTCTCTTATTTCTCATCTACATGTTGCTCCTGACCAACATCATCCAGTGACACAATATTGGCTTTGACATGTATACGCGCAGCACCCAGATGTACCTCACCACCACCTGTCTCATCTCCTCAACTACTGCTAAATTTCCAGACTGTTTATTTGACATCTAATTCAGTTACTGAAAATCCATTCTCTGGAATTTCCTTCCTATAACTCTGAAGTTCTCTGTTTCCCCTTCCTCCTTAAATGCATGTCTTAAAACATATGTTTTTGACCAAGCTATCAATCATGTGACCTGATATCTTCCAATGAGGGTCAATGTCTTACACGACATCCCTGTGTTTTAAAATTCTCTCGTCAAGTGCCTTGAGACATTTCAATACATTATGGTTCTATATAAATAGTAGTTGTTGTTGTTCCATCAATGACGTGGTGCCTGAATTTCCTTACAAATCCTCTCCTGAAAACATGATTGATTGTACATTTGGTAATCTGATTTAACAACTCATTATGTTTTCAGCATCAAATTTATGCTGGTACTTTCCTCAGGACCATCTTGAAATATTTAACCACTTTAAATGGGCTTTGTAAGTGTCAGCTGTGGTGCAATTTGCAATAACTTTACATTTGAAGAAAAAATCAGAATCCAAAGCTTGGACACAAAAATCTGAAACTCAAGTGCAGTAATGAAGGCATGGGTGATGATGCTATTTTTTGGGATAGATCTGCTTGCTTGTGTAAATGTATAAGATCCCAAGACACTATTCTTGATGAAGAACAAAAGAGTTATCACCAATATTTGGGCAAATATTTATCCCTGAAACAACATTGCTTAAAAAAAGCTTATTTGGTCATTGTCACATTGCTGCTTGCAGGAGTTTGCTGTGCACAATTTGGTTGCCATATTTCCTACAACAGTGTCCACACTTCAAAACTGTTTTATTGATATAAAGAGCTTTGAGACATCCATGAAAAGTGCTATATAAATGCAAGCTGAAGCAATTGAATATGCTAATTGCTCTGCTTGGACTCAAAGTATGTTAACTCTTTTCACAAATGACTAATCTGATTACTGTAATGATGTTAGTCATTAACAAATTATTAACAAAAATACTAAAACCAAAATCAAATAATTACAGTTTGAAGCTCTATCACATATTTTTCTTCCTGAATATCCCTGAATTTTATATCATTCCTCAGTGGAAGATGCATTACAGAATCTTAGCCTGACTTGCACTGCAGTTCTGTCTTGCCCTTTGGGAAATCATTTCACTTCTGCTTGACACCTTTTCTCAAGATTAGAAACTCACCATGTGGAGGGGAGCAGGTGCAAATTTTCACCCTATTTCTCCATAGAAAAGCACAATAGTACACTTTTGTACCACACTTGATACATATTTATATATGTGCTGGAGTATCGGTATGATATATAAAATGAACCTCCCATTATTGTGTTACCTCTCACAGTAACAAATGGTGCATTGATTTGTATCATTGGTCAATGAATCTCTGACACAAAAAGGTTAATTTTAAGCAACTTAAAGTTATTGTAATTTATGCTGCTTTTCATTTTTCATGACAGTAGAGTAGCCTGTTCCTTTGATGGGCTAGCATATGAAAATGGTTAATTATGTCGTAACCTTCATCTTGTCTGGCTTTCTCTCCAACTCTTTGATCATATTTGTATACAGAAAATGAAAACTTCTGAATGCTTTTTCCTATTCTTAGCATTACTTTCTTGTTCTGTCTCAACAGAATTGGTCATTTTATTCCTAGTTACTGCAGCTGTGGATTTACAGTAAGATTCACCTTTGTACATAAATTCTTATATAGCTGTGAACATAGAACATAGAACATAGAACATTACAGCGCAGTACAGGCCCTTCGGCCCTCGATGTTGCGCCGACCTGTGAAACCAATCTGAAGCCCATCTAACCTAAACTATTCCAATATCATCCATATGTTTATCCAATGACCATTTAAATGCCCTTAAGGTGGGCGAGTCTACTATTTTTGCAGGCAGGGCATTCCACGCCCTTACTAGTCTCTGAGTAAAGAACCTACCTCTGACATCTGTCCTATATCTATCACCCCTCAATTTAAAGCTATGTCCCCTCGTGCTAGCCATCACCATCCGAGGAAAAAGGCTCCCACTGTCCACCCTATCTAATCCTCTGATCATCTTGTATGTCTCTATCAAGTCACCTCTTAACCTTCTTCTCTCTAACAAAAACAGCCTCAAGACCCTCAGCCTTTCCTCATAAGACCTTCCCTCCATACCAGGCAACATCCTGGTAAATCTCCTCTGCACCCTTTCCAATGCTTCCACATCCTTCCTATAATGCGGTGACCAGAACTGTACGCAATACTCCAAGTGCGGCCGCACCAGAGTTTTGTACAGCTGCAACATGACCTCATGGCTCCGAAACTCAATCCCTCTACCAATAAAACCTAACATACTGTACGCCTTCTTAACAACACTATCAACCTGGGTGGCAACTTTCAGTGATCTATGCACATGGACACCGAGATCTTTCTGCTCATCCACACTACCAAGAATCTTACCATTAGCCCAGTACTCTGTATTCCTGTTATTCCTTCCAAAGTGAATCACCTCACACTTTTCCGCATTAAACTCCATTTGCCACCTCTCAGCCCAGCTCTGCAGCTTATCTATGTCCCTCTGTAACCTGCAACATCCTTCCGCACTATCCACAACTCCACCAACTTTGGTGTCATCCGCAAATTTACTAACCCATCCTTCTACGCCCTCATCCAGGTCATTTATAAAAATGACAAACAGCAGTGGCCCCAAAACAGATCCTTGAGATACACCACTAGTAACTGAACTCCAGGATGAACATTTCCCATCAACCACCACCCTCTGTCTTCTTACAGCTAGCCAATTTCTGATCCAAACCGCTAAATCACCCTCAATCCCATGCCTCCGTATTTTCTGCAATAGCCTACCATGGGGAACCTTATCAAACGCTTTACTGAAATCCAAATACACCACATCAACCGCTTTACCCTCATCCACCTGTTTGGTCACCTTCTCGAAGAACTCAATAAGGTTTGTGAGGCACGACCTACCTTTCACAAAACCGTGTTGACTATCCCTAATCAAATTATTCCTTTCTGGATGATTATAAATCCTATCTCTTATAATCCTTTCCAACACTTTACCCACAACCGAAGTAAGGCTCACTGGTCTATAATTACCAGGGTTGTCTCTACTCCCCTTCTTGAACAAGGGGACAACATTTGCTAGTCTCCAGTCTTCTGGCACTATTCCTGAAGACAATGACGACATAAAGATCAAAGCCAAAGGCTCTGCAATCTCCTCTCTAGCTTCCCAGAGAATCCTCGGATAAATCCCATCCGGCCCAGGGGACTTATCTATTTTCACACCTTCCAGAATTGCTAACACCTCCTCCTTATGAACCTCAATCCCGTCTAGTCTAATAGACTGTATCTCAGTATTCTCCTCAACTACATGGTCTTTTTCCTGTGTGAATACTGACGAAAAATATTCATTTAGCACCTCTCCTATCTCTTCGGACTCCACGCACAACTTCCCACTACTGTCCTTGACCGGCCCCAATCTTACTCTCGTCATTCTTTTATTCCTGACATACCGAGAGAAAGCTTTAGGGTTTTCCTTGATCCTACCTGCTAAAGACTTCTCATGTCCCCTCCTGGCTCTTCTTAGCTCTCTCTTTAGGTCCTTCCTGGCTAACTTGTAACTCTCAAGCGCCCTCACTGAGCCTTCACGCCTCATCTCTACATAAGCCTCCTTCTTCCTCTTGACAAGAAATTCAACTTCTTTAGTAAACCACGGTTCCCTCGCTCAACCACTTCCTCCCTACCTGACAGGTACATACTTCTCAAGGACACGCAGTAGCTGTTCCTTGAACAAGCTCCACATTTCAATTGTGCCCAGCCCCTGCAGTTTCCTTCTCCATCCTATGCATCCTAAATCTTGCCTCATCGCCTCATAGTTGCCTTTCCCCCAGCTATAACTCTTGCCCTGCTTTATATACCGATCCCTTTCCATCACTAAAGTAAACGTAACCGAATTGTGGTCACTATCACCAAAGTGCTCTCCTACCTCCAAATCTAACACCTGGCCTGGTTCATTACCCAGTACCAAATCCAATGTGGCCTCGCCTCTTGTTGGCCTATCTACATACTGTGTCAGGAAACCCTCCTGCACACATTGGACAAAAACTGACCCATCTGAAGTACTCGAACTATAGCGTTTCCAGTCAATATTTGGAAAGTTAAAGTCCCCCATAACAGCTACCCTGTTACTTTCGCTCCTATCCAGAATCAACTTTGCAATCTTTTCCTCCACATCTCTGGAACTTTTTGGAGGCCTATAGAAAACTCTCAACAGGGTGACATCTCCTTTCCTGGTTCTAACCTCAGCCCATACTACCTCAGTAGACGAGTTGTCATCAAACGTCCTTTCTGCCACCGTAATACTGTCCTTGACTAACAATGCCACACCTCCCCCTCCTTTACCACCTTCCCTGATTTTACTGAAACATCTAAACCCGGAACCTGCAACAACCATTCCTGTCCCTGCTCTATCCATGTCTCTGAAATGGCCACAACATCGAAGTCCCAGGTACCAACCCATGCTGCAAGTTCACCCACTGAAGATATTTTACCATTATATTTCATTTCCTTTGGATGTCTTAATGAGTTATATATATTGAACACATAGAAAGGGATAACTAATAAGGTAGTTTGTGATATTTGATTTTTGTTACTTTTCAAAATCACCCTGAAATTTAGCATTTACAATAAATGCTAAAGCCATATACTGTCCCTTTGATAAAAATATATAGAAAGCTCTTTATCACATAAACCAATTAAAGACAAAGATAGTGGCAGATCGTAGTCTACAGTCAAAAATATGGTTGTATGTTTGGAAAGTTTCAATGGTCTAATCTTGCTACAAATATTTCTACTCGGAAAATGCACTGTAAAACCATGTCTAAATCTTAGAAAGGGTAATTTTCACTGAATACTTTAGGTGCTAAAGATGTAAAGATAGTGTTTTGAGCTGAAACACCAGTTTAGCCTGTGTTTTATACAAGATGCTTCTTGATAATGGAATAAAAATGAACGCTTGGAACAGTCATCCAGAACTTGCGAAACAGCTGATTGTACTTAGGATGTCGGCTAATGCTAATTAAAGAGGATGAATGATATTTTGCTCTTGAGCACTTCACTAATTCCCACCCAACAATGACGAACTGGTGTAAACACAAAATTGATGTTGATTTAAAGGCATACTTAATGTGGTCCTTACTAGTTAAAGACAAACTCTACATTTTGTTTTGTTGGACCTATGATGGCGATCTGTGAAACACATTAGTAGATTTTCTCTGTCATTTTATCAACACTTTGCCAAAGCTTGATCAACATTTAGTTTGGAAATTCTCTGAGTATCTCACCTAAAAAGACTGAGTGCAGTTTAACTCCACCTTATTGGGTGTACTACAAAAGAAGGATCTGGGAATCTTGCAAGGGGTCAGCCTTAATTTGGAGGCAGATTTCTATCATCCCCACCACCAAATCCTTGCCTTTCCTTAACTACACATAAAGGACGTCATTCCCATTCCTGGACCTTCTCCACCAGTATCTCAGAAGCTACATTTGAGAAACAGTGCATCCTCTCAATTGGTCTCGTAGCCTCGCAATGGCATGTTCTTCTGCGCACAACAGTTTAATTCATACCTACAGTGCGAGTTTGTGTGAGGAGCTCTCAAATGCTATCCTAATGAAATAGTGTCTGATCAGCACTTGAATCCTAATCCTGCAAGAAAAGGCAAATTATTCTAATTCCCAAATGGGGTGAAAATTCTGCTATCAATCTGGTCTTTAAAGAAGCTTTTCTTCTGAACATATTACCATTCTCACCTCCTCGCCAAAATAACTCCGTTTTCCTCAATATTTCTTTTTGCAATATGTTTGCTCATTGTTTTTAGTGGAATTAATCTTTCAGCAATAATTAACTCCAGACTACAACATTTGTGCTGTTATTACTAATGGAACAGATTACGAGAAGAGAATGGGGTTGGTGGATTTATGCCTTGTTTTGTTCAAATACGAGGCAAGGTCTATTGGAACTTGAGTGTTGAATATGCACTTGAGTCACTGAAGTCACATACCAAGAGATTCTATTAGGTAACTCTGAGAACTCCATAATAATCACAATGGGTGACCTGAAAATACACAGTTGTATTGATGCCACAAATCAAAAATAAAGAGCGATAAAATGAGCTATGAAAACCACAGAGGAAAAGGGTATGAAAAAAATGATTGCAGATTGAAGTTTTATCTCCTAACCATGGCCAGCAGTGGTCGTGCCTAATATATACTCAAGCTTTGACAGCTTTATTTTAAATTATAGTGTCATTCAGGCTGCACAATGGAGTATGTTTTTTGGTTCTCCAGAATAATAATTAATTTTAATTATTTTAATGATATTGCTGATGATTTTTCAAGATAATTCTGGAGTGCGAAATGCAGAACAGCTATTAACTGATAGTTTGTTTCACTGATTATCATTTTAGTTTAAATAATATTGGAAGCAAGATTAGCAAGTGCTCACAGAGCTCGCTAAAATAACACAGAGGAATGTAAATATTCTCAGGGGTACTTCTTGCCATACCATTCTCCCGCAAATCCTGTGTGCATGTTATTATTGCAATTTCCACATAATTCACTTCTGGGTACCAAATAAAAGGATAAAATCACAAATGTGGCAGTCCTCTCCTCGGAAAAGCAAATCTTCACTGCCTTGGCTGGTTGCATATTCAAGGATTTTCTATATGGTGAGATAGCTAGAAGCAGAACACCAGTTGGACACCAAGTGTTCCACTTTAAAAATGCTTGGAAATGTGACATTACTGCCCTTAACATGGATTTTCTCTGCTGTGAGACACAAGTGATGATAGAGAAAAATAATAGCATCAACCTTGTGCAACATCATGACAGTCAATGACTCATAACAACAGCTAGTTCACATGCAGCACTTGTGGCAGAACCCACCTCTCACCAATTGGTCTGTTCAGCCATCAACAGAAGTATACCACATGGAAGAATTGCAACCCCAATGGATTTGATTTGCGGCATGCCCAACATCTTGTGTAGGTGAAAGGATACTAATGATGGCAATGATAACTCACTTAATTTCAAAATTGTAACTAATTTTGAATTTAAATTTTGTTTTTAATTAAAAGACAGAAATTTTTGCAGAGACACTTTTGCAATTGTTTGATATTCTTTTGGCTAAAATTCTAAAACTCCAGACATCTAGGCGTTTATGAAATTAAAACTCTGGCTTTTAGCCAAGGAAAAATTGGAAGAATTCCTACAGAACCATTCTTAAACACTATACACGAGGTTATCAGTTGTGCAGAAATAAATTATGTTAAACGTATAACTGATTAGCACTTCAATTAAGATGACTCACTGACACGTTTATAAGTCAAAAGTGAAAGAAACATTCTGGTGCAATTGGCAATCATCCTCCTTTTCCTAAATGATATTATAGCCTCTATTGATTCATCCGTAATGCTTTTGGCACATTATCAATCAATATCAGTGAAAATTCCAATATTGTTAGATCTAGCATGTCAACAGGTAAAGAAAAACTTTAATGCTACTAGAAGTGTTGATCCTTAACTGATGGGCTGAATATCTACATTGTTGACACCCTAGCATTCATAATTTTAGAAAATATCTATTTCTTGTACTTTCAACGAGGTTCCTGACTCTCCACAATCTCATAAAATTGTCATGTGTTCAGAGAGGAAGAATGGACTGTTGAGTTCTACAGTAAGCTAATAAATGAAGAAGATCCCAAGTTTGATCTGTGATCTATGCAGAAGTGGTTAACAAAGCCAAAGTGTTAGTAAAGGTCAAAAATATGCTTCAGTCCTCTGGGCTTGAGAAGCCTTGCTGTTAATTGTAATCCAATAACTCTAGGTGGATACATCAACTTGAGGTGAGTCTGAGGACATTGGTTTCAATGCCCTTAAGGACAAATAGCCATTAACATTCTATATGTAGCTCACACATGAAGAATGGCTGCATAGGGAGCTGGGAGTTGACAGCAGACACAAGTGGAACTACATCACATGCTCAGTAAGTGCCTTGGGTTAAAAAAGGAGAAAATTGAGAACAACCGCAGATTTTATCAGGATTTACCATAGGTTTCCATTAACACCCAAGAACTGCTGTGTGTTATTTTTATAAAGTGGTAAATCATTTAATTCAACTGCTCCAGCTTGGATTCCTCCTATATAGAAGACAGAGTAATGACTATTATTGGTGCAATGTTAATCTTTTTGACAGGTTTTGAAATTATATTGAAAAACACTATTAGTAGAATCAGATCATGCTGTGAGAATCCATGAAAATAAATGGTCTTTAATTTTGGTGCAGCAAATTATTACATCAAACATTGAAAATAGCATTGACACTATAAAAAGAAGAATTATGGTTCATTGCAAGAATGAATTCTAAAATAGTTCTTTATCAATCACTTTCATGTGCCAGATATAACAAGTGGCCAGTCAGCCAGAGAACTGTTCCTGAGTATGCTATTCTTAATGCACCTTGCGAAAAATAACAATATACCAATTTGTGATGTCCCGCTGCCAAGATTCTGGACCATAGGTTCCTTCACAGTTGTCACCAGTGCTGCACTGTGATTGTCAGTCAACAGAATGTACATATTAAATGAAGGCTGTTGACCTGTGTCAAACTTTGATTCCACTATGTGCCGGCATTGACATTGGATTCCGAAATCCTGTCTCAATACAGATAAGAACTCATTCATAAATTAGTTGTAGGCAGAAATCTCCAGCTACACCTGTAAAATACAAAGTTCAAATGTTGATTCCAGTAAGTCTGAGCAGTCATACAGCATAATAGAACAGCTAAGTCAGCTGGGTAAAATTCTCCTACAACATTTTAAAAAAACATTATGCCACGGACATAATCAACTCAAAACAGCTGCTTAGATTGTGCTCATATACTTTCACATTTCATGAGCCAGACATTTTGCGAAAATATATATGTTCACTCATAGAAACCCTATTCACATTACTGCACTTGAGAAAATGTGGACAATGTATTTTACAATATCCTTCTATTAGAAATATTGGATGCAATTTTATGTAATGTATTTTCTTGCAATATAACAAACTGGACATCAGAATTTTTTATAGGAGCTAATTAAAATGTTTTACTCTATTTAACCTGCATAATTTGAAGATTCAAGCAAGATTATTCAGTGAAAATTGTACCTGTGATTGACATAAAGATTCTGCCAAGCCAGGAAAGTAATCTTACTAAGATTGCTTAGAGAATCTCTGTTTATTTATGAAAACTGCATCTGTGCTTCAAAGCATTGATGTAAAGATAACAAAGACTAAGGTTTTCTCTGCAAGACTAGCCTGAGAAATTGGTCATTTCATCTCTGTTCCATATTTCCTGGGATCAAAGAATTTTACTTTGGATTCTTTACCCAAAGATGCAAATATATGAAATAGAAGAGAAAACCTACCTCCCGGAGGGAGAAAATGTGATTGGAGTGATTCAAGCTTATTATTGCCACAGTCAGCAAAGTTTTCATCTATGTGCGGATTTCTGAATCTCTGTTGTTCCCACAATTTTGATGATCAACCCAATTTTCAGAATTTTGGATAATGAGTCCAATCTACATGATATGATACAGTTCTATTGGTTTTATGGAAATTATTTGAAATGAATTATGGATACCAAAAACTATTTTGCATAGAAAGTGAGTTGCCAATCCAGTATATTCTTAATAATAAGTTTCCTTTGTATGCATGTAATCTATGTATTGCAGTTCATAGAAAATGATCCTGCACATCAAATTATGTTAGCTATAACAAAAAATGTTAATGTATTATCACTGAAACATAACTGGATACACAAATTATACCGTGCTATTCTCTATCTCTATTTGGCTGAAGAAGTTAAACTTAAAATTATCTTTTCAGACCGTGTATATGGGATATGAAAATGCAGATTATTCTATATTCATGACAGATAATTTTATGCCAACCATGTCTAAAAGTAAGAACTCTGTCAATATCTGTAACAGATATTATAGTGACAGCTGGTCTACGTAAATCATAATATTGCAGATAAGATACTAAGCTGCTGCACATCATCTGTTGCTTTGCTCACTTGTCAATAGTTACAGTCATGAGATGACTAGAGTATATGAGTCCATAATGGGTTTTCAGCTACGGGGCTAGATAAATTCACTGAATACATTCCAATTATTGGATTGTCATAAACCATTCTGCCAGGATGGTGTCATTTCAACACACCACAATAACTGAGCAAATTTTCTGAATTATATGTGACAAAGGAATGCTTCTATATTTTGTGATATTATGATTTGTGAAGAATTAAATATTTCAAACAGGGAACAGAATTCTTCTGAACATGCACAAATTAGGAAATACTGAGAAAAATTAAAGTTGAAAGGCCGCTATATCAGATAGTCCAGAAAGATAATGCTTCTAATTCAGGGTGTTTTCAGCACACATGAATATCAACTTACATTTTAGATTATGCATTTTTTAATTAAATTCAGAATAGAAAAGAAATTAAGAGATTGAGAAGTGAAGGTATGAAGTATGATGAATTTTAAAATATACTATATGTAGAATTTTGGTAAATAAAACACTAGTGACTATTATTTACCTCAATCTATCTTCACAAGAAAGTTGAAGCTTCTAATAATTATAAAATAAACTGCATTTTGGTTCACTGCCTGAAGAATAATTACAAATGTGTGCTCATGATCACTACTAGTTGCTCTCTTTAAACTAAGAAGCCATTTGGTGGCAAAGAAGAAAGAAGAATGGAAAAAGCAGAGGCTGTAGCTATCATACAACTGCCAGATGGTTTCAGGTCAGCTTTGGCAATGGTTTGTGAGCAGGTTGCCTTATAGCCTTCTTTGCTGAGAAATGGTGTATGGCATATAAATAAAGGGAGAAATAAATAAGAAAATATAACAGGGGAATAATAAGAATCAAAATAAAGTAATTGTCCATTTTGTGATTCAACTTGTATTTGATTTTATAAATTGGATTTCTCTTAAACTAGAAAGTTATTGTCAACAAAATCTAAGCTGACTTACAAGAGGTAACAAATATTGATGACATTATTAAGGATACTCCAAAGAGTCATTCTTCGTAAGAATTCAATTTAGTAACCCAGTGGACTACAAGAATTAATTCAGAATAGTCTCTCAAAAACTAGTAATATGCAGCCTTCAATTGCCAACAACCAGTATTGAATATAATGTGTAGATGCATGTTCAATAACAAAATGTCTGGATAATAACAACCAAATGAGCTAAATTAGACATTGATAAAAGTTGGTTAATTGCTTGACAGACAAGTTACACATGCAATAGATTCTATAATTCTAGTTTCTAGCATCTGCAGTTCTTTCTGCTTTTAGATTCTACGATGTACTTGTTCTGAAAACTGGCATTTGTTAATCGATTTATACTAAATGGTAGTTGACTGCCCAAAAACAGCTATACATAAATGTGGTACAAGTATATATATATATATATATATATATATATATAAGTATACATGTGTGACAGCTACCAATTGGAATTTTGTTGCTGTAGAGCCTGTATTTTTTTTGCAAAATCTTTCGACATATCAGTAATATTGATTGTGATATAATATTAAACAAAACATATAATTGTGAAGAGGAAATTTCAGCATCGCAGTAAACACACACTTATTTGTTTCTTTCATCACGCGTAATACCAGCAGTGGTATTGAATTTTTAATTCTCCAAAGAAAAGAAAATGAAACAGGTTAAACAATCAAGTTTAATTTCCAACCAAAGTTCCAAATTTGTATACCATATTCCAGAGGTTACTGTTACAGGACATCAAATAGCTACATGAAAAAGAACAGTACCCTCTTCTCCCATGAATGGTGGTGGAGACTAGGCATTCAAACCCTGCCAGCCTGATCTGAGGTCATTACCTGTTTGGTGATACTGCAAAGTAATAGAGCGAAGTTTGGGGAAAAACCAGAGCCACTGATACCTGAATGGACAGAACAAACAACAGGATTTTTTTTAATGGATGAGATTTAAAGGTTTTGAAATAAACACAGAAAGAATTCACCTGCAGGAAGCAGTGAAGGGAGTCAATTTAATGTCAAATCAGTTACAACAAGAAAATTGAAGACTGGGCAAGAAAGAAAGAGAGAGAGATGTTATTTTATCCTGAGTATATGAAAAATAGCATTTAAAATTTGACATTTTTAAACTTTCCCTGAAGGAATGAGACGAAGTGGTGGAGATGGGTACTTATGTAATATTTGAAAGGCATCTGGATGGATGTATGAATAGGAAAGGATATGGGCCAAATGCTGACAAATGGGACTAAGATAGATTGGGATGGCTGGTCAATGCAAAGGAGTTGGACCGAAGGGTCAACTTCCATGCTGTATGACTTTATGATTCTATGAATGAGATTCCACCCTTTGGAGAGTTAACTTGTGATTCACATAAAGTTGTTTGTCAGTTATTAACACTTATTATGAAAATACTGGGGTAATTTTTCTTTAGTGTATTTGGTGAATTTAATGGACAGCTCTGCAAGCTCCTGGAGAATACATGAGGCTGAATTTACCATATTTTGGCAATGTATCATTTTCGTTGAATTTCATGGAGGATTTCTCCCATAAGGCCGAATGTGTTTCCTTGTGGGATTTTCTCCATACTTGTTACACCACGCCCCTGTGGCAGCCCTTATGTCTGATGCTAGACTGATTCTCCCACTCAACATAGCTGGAAGTTATCACCACTGCCTGGATATCCTGGAATAGATCGGTATCCCTGGTCTCAGTGCTGTATTTGAAAGACCGTTGCACCTCTGAACAAGCAGTAGCATTCCAGATTTGGCCTGCATGGCAGAGCGTGGTTTGGTGGACTCGATAGCAGACAAGGGGAAATAGTTGCCCTGCTTTATGTCAGGGACTTTGAGGTATTGGTGGAAGGGATGTTGAAAAGGAAGAGTACCCTCTTCTCCCATGACTGGCAGTGGGGATTAGGTAATCAAACCCTGCCAGCCTGATCTGAGGTCATTACCTGGGTTGGTGCAGTCTCTATGCATCAGAAGAATGCCCAGCAGAGCAGGAAAAATGTGAATGATCTTCTTCACTCCCTCAAGATAAGTACCATCATCTTCCCTCTGCCACATCACACTCACTCTATCTTTGTTACTCTTCCTACTTCCTACCAAGGCTTATGTTGTACCACACTCATGTGATGCAACTTCATCCCTCACTTACTCTTATGCGCTGCAAGTACCCCAGACTACTGACTGTTCATGTCATCTGCACTGCCTTCTCACTTATTCAGAATAGCTTCAGAATTCATCCACCCACACCAGCACTAACAGACATGCGACCCAATTTTATTTCACTCAGTCCTTCCCTGTCTCGCATTATAGACGAAAACAGACCACAAAAGGGCTGAAAGATAAGGACAGCTGATAGGGTGTCTGACATTCAGCCCAGTATTCAGTTCCTAAAACCCAATGAGGAGATGATCTTGGCCCTTACCAGTCAAGATAGCCGCCCCTTAAAGAATCCCCCACACTTCCTCTGAGAAAGAGAGCACAGGCACCTGAGAGAAACCACCAGCAAAGCTGCCCCACCCCCCCCACTCAGCAAAGATACTGACACCTCGTTGGCATTTATCTAGATTAGAGTCAGGAGAACTTGCCAGTGATCACTTTACTGCCACATCTCCACGACTTGTCAAGAAAAAAATTCACTAGATCGCTGGCACATTTTGGAATTGCTGGAGACCAGGCCTCTGCTTGGACCCAGGCAGGAGAGGACCCTGTGGTGTTTGCAATCAGGGGCTTTATACTGCAGGACTGTAGCAATGCTATTGAGACCTTTCTGCCTTAGATATTCAATCATCTGGCTGACTGCATGACAGGTTGACAGATGCCATGAAGAGTCAGGTCCAGCACACTCACAATTATGCATATGGATTAAGCAAACTAACAGTGTCAATTGGCTTCCCGATAAATAACTGCAGAACTGACCAGCTAATAGCCCCTTCCCCCTTAGACATTTAGTAGACTGACCTCCAAACTGACTCTGGCCTACTCCCTTGAGTAATTTGGCTGGACAGCCCTAAATGATGAGCTACCATACCCAGATATCTGCACAGCTCTACAATTACCTGACTATGTTTCTGTAACTTCCCAGACTAGCCACTTTGTACCCACAGGGTTAATTTACTTCCCAGACAGTAGAGGTATGGACCCCATGGCTGTAACCTCCCATCATGGATTCCTGACTGTGCCCAAAATCCCTGGACTGATATCGGGGGCCACCCTTGACTTAATGTGCTAGGACCCCCTCATTGATGGATGCCTCCATAGACTTCATTGATTTTTACTCCTCTAAGAGTTTGACACGTGGTTGTTTGCTTGAAGCGCATTGAGCATGTTTGCCTCTGATTCTTCTGATATTTGGTGCAGGTGAAAGATTGACATTGCAATGAGGTGTGCAGCAAGGGGCAGCACGGTGGCTCAGTGGTTAGCACTGCTGCCTCACAACACCAGGAATCTGGGTTCAATTCCACCCTCGGGCGACGGTCTGTGTGGAGTTTGCATATTCTCCCCATCTCTGCGTGGGTTTCCTCTGGGTACTCTGGTTTCCTCCCACAGTCCAAAGATATGCAGGCAAGGTGGATTGGCCATGCTAAATTGCCTATATTGTCCAGGGATGCTTGGATTATGTGGGTGATGGGTCAGGGTGGGATGTTCTGAGGGTTGGCATGGACTTTTTGTGCTGAAGGGCCTGTATCCACACTGTAGGGATTCTATGAAGATGGCTACTCCCTTGACTGATGACTGCTAACAACCATGACTAGCTGCCTGGCTTAGTGTCAGCATTAAACAGCAAGGTTATATGACAGTACTATGATCCTTTAACATTTGGCTGAAGGGATAGTAAAGGATGCTGTGAGTTTCCAGGAAGGTGCATCCAGAGTAAGCTCTAAGACAGCATCAAATAGCCCTTCGATGCAGTCTAGTCCAGTGAGTTGAGTGCCCATCCCTGTGAGCAAATTATCCTTTTATTTGTATTGCAGCGATAGTTAGTGTTATGTCCTGAAAACATGACCAGAAGAGCAGTATTACAGTCCAGAAATGTACTGTAAGTGGACTGGAGAAATGCCATGACAACATGAGGTCATTGCAGATGTCAGATGCCACATCTGTGGACGGGTATGTGGAAGATGTCCATGGACCGTGCCCTGAATTCTTGGCACTGCGTATCCAGGACGGCAGTCTGGGGGGGCAAGTAATCAGGTAGAGTTACCAGGTACCCACTCTGACTTTCATGTCAAGAATTCTTGGCATCTAGTTTCCCAGCAATGGGTGGCAGAATCAGAACTTGCATATTAATGAGGCAAGATTTGGTATTGATGAGAAGGATAACAAGCAATAATCCCTGTTAATAGGCACCTCGACATTGCTTATTGCAACGTCCACAACTTTGTTGGAAAATGCATCTGGTAACTCTTACCATCAAGAAAGGCCTTGCTCGAGACCTCACACTATTCTCCTAGATTCCATGCCATCGCCCACATATTTCAGGATGCTGTAAGATTGCCTTCTGATGGAGACTAAGGGAAAGATGTTGCTTTCAAAATCGTGGCAAAAGGACAGCTCAGTTAACAACTTCAGAGTTTTGGTATTTAGTTAAGTGTCTGCTCCATGCCTGCAGCTGCTTTGTACCACTTATAGTCAAATAACATTGAACATTACTAGCCTTCCTGTTAGTTTGACAGTAAGTTCTGACCCACTGTCTTAGTTGTGAGAGACTGGATTGACAATACAGAGCCTCACCATGGTGACTGAGAGTTGTAACATTAGTCATGCAATACTTCATGTCAAATTCACACTGCCCACATTTCATAACAAATAAGAGTGACAGACAAAGAAAGTTTGTGCTTATGGTCTTATAAACAAAAAACAGAAAATGTTGGATAGAATCAGCAGGCCAGGAAGCATCTGTGAAGAGACAAATATTTCAGGCCTTCTCATTTCTCAAGCCCCATTAGTGGCATTTGTTTTTCCACAGGTTCTTTCTGATGAGCTGAATAATATTTGCCTTTTAAGTTTTTGCATTTCCAGCATTTACAATATTTTTGCAAACTTTTATTAATTTTACAGATCAGGTCCCTTGCCAAATTGCATTTTCTTTGGTCAATCTGCACTCAACACGTTCCTTGCCATATAAAATCATGCATTATCAATCTACTGTCCTGGCCTGGCCTGCCAAAGTTGAATTGATAGATAAAAGTTTCTGAACAAACATTGAGAAGAAATTATTCCTTAAATTCAATTTGCTGTGGTAAATAATAATAATAAGTTACCAGTAAGATTTCTTCCCAATATTGTTTGCTGTTGCTGCAATTAAATTCATAGCAAAGTGGTGAGATGAAGAGAATGCTTACATATCTTGGAAGGTCTCTATAACTTAGATGAGGAGGATAAATTTGTGGAAGGGTACTCAATTAATCTGTGCCAACCAATTAGGTTTTATGTCCACACCAGCCTGAACCCAAGTATATCCATTGCTAAACTTTAACACTCTTACCTGAGATTTCCAATGGAACACCTCACTGCCTCAGACACCATCTGCTCCACACTGAGCTATAGATTACTTTCATTACAGTGATGACTCTTCCCTGAAGGTTTAATAGTTGCCACGGCATTGAGATTTCACGCTACCTGACGTCTGTCATGTTAGCTAACCTGCTGTAGATAGATATGTCACTTGAGTAACAGATATATGTCCCGAAATTCTTCCCATCCATGCCAAACGCATAAAGTGCACTCCATCTGCTCAAAGTAATGTGGCCTGATTACACCCACCAAGCAGACTTTCCATATCAATTGGCACCTTACATCTCACTGAGAAAATCAGAGGGAGCTCAGAGCCTCTTTGAGACTAGCTGCCAGCTTCAAGGCCTACTGGCTGTTCTTAGAGAATACAGACGGAAGACCTCTTAGCCTGACAACCTGTTGGTAAGAAACAACGGACAGAGATTGCCAATAATTTGATATCTAATCACTTTTGAGTCCCTGAGAAGGAGCCAGAAGCCCGGCCAATCAACAGATCCTTCAGGTACTTTAGAAAATGGGTTTCATTTAGGTGTAACATAATAACGAGGAACTAGGACTAGGCCAGACAAAAGCATGATTTTAGATCCATGTCAGGAATTGACTGTGGAAAAGCCAAGAAACAGTGCTAGAACCTCCTCCTGACTATATCGAGCGTTTGTGTTCTGTAGATGCCCATGAGAGCAATTTTAAGGCTGCTTTCATGTTTGCAGGTAACAAAGGCTTCATCAGTGCCTCTCTTGCTGATGTTTATGAACTTTATTTACTCTCCATGATGCTCTGATTTGTATAATTCCCTCATGTGTTACTGTTTAGCTTTTGAACGTGCACTCCTGCATATTATCTGACAAACACTGCTGAATGTTATTGTAGATTGAAAATGATCATAGAGGTCTTTTCTCACATGAATCATTTCTCTTTGAAACTACCATTAGGGTAGTGCACACTGGTTCGAGCAGCAGGAGAACAGATAGCAATGCATTGCTTGCGGCTGTGTGTGATTCTTCAGCAATCCCTTTCCCAATGCTCTGAAAGAGGGCTTCATCATTCAGTGCTGTCTCCGACGTTCTTCAGAAATGTATGTAAGATCTCACATCAAGCGATTTTTTTCCCAGTAATACTGTTGATACTTTCAGATATGTAATTACATTTACCACTACCGTCTCCTTTTAATTTAGGTACATAGAGATTTCTTTCAGAACATGTTCTCTTCAAACTTGGAAGATTGGTAGTTCTTCAGCTTGAAGATTGTTGATCTTGATTCTGTTTTAGGCCGCATAAATCTGTGAGTTCTTTTAAGCTTGAGGACCTTTTATCTCTATGATGTCCTTTGAGGAGAACCTCAATTTTGCTGAGCAATGCAAGTAGCTTGGTACATTGTCCAGGGGATCTTTAATCTCCTAAATTTCCTTCACAGAGGAGATCTTTCTTGCTGAATCAGGTAATTGCCCACGACATCAACTGGGTGACCTTTAATTTCATAAATGTGCTTCATGGATGGTTCTGTTGAAGCAGGTATTTGCTACTAGCAGTAACCCTGGATCTCTAAACCAGGCAGTTTTTTTCTTGACTGTATGCTGAATCTGTGAACATTTGTCACTCCACTTCAATGTGAAGTATGTATGCATTCTCTACCATCTTACCTGACTTAGAATGCAGAGTTTCCTGTAGGACCATGTAGTGTCGCTATATAGGCTGACCTCTGTTTTTCCATTCCTAATATACAGTTTGATTATATAGTGATACTTGTCCTGGAATCAAGGTCAAAATTAATGAGACATCCATTGACATAAATCTCTTCTCGCCAAAGCAATTGGCTTTGATTATTAATTTCCTCTAGGAATACATTTGCTTTCCCTTCTATTGTGGGTTAATCTACCTCACCAACAGCACTGGCTGAGTGGTTGTTTGAGGTTTTGCTATTCTGTAACTGTGTCCACTTCTGCACGTCCTCTGGAAGTGACATACTATTTGACAGTTATAGCAATACTTTAGAATTGTGGGCACTTCTTGTGCCTGTGAGGTTTCCATGCTACATAGCACTGAGACTGACTCTTTGTGTCTGCCGTCTGCTCTATTATCTCTACCTGCTTCTCACACCTCATTACGGATTTTTATAAACTGAATTGATGCTGCAGACATCCTTTGATAAGGTTATTCCTCTCCTTTTATATGTGCTGCTTCCAAACATCTACTGCACTCACCATCTGACTGGCATTTTTTCCAAAGCAGAAGGAATGTGGAAGGCGGACAAGGGAGGGGAGGGGATTATGTGGGAATGATCTCTCTTCCTTTCCAAAGCAAGCTAGAAGAGAAGGAATACCTAGTTTAAAAGACAAATTGCTTTAACTCCTACTTTAATATGAATTCTTCCAAAGTGCTGTCTAGTGTACACCACCTGAGGCAAATACTAGGTCAGTATTGGTTAATTAACAATTTAGCTTGTCTCTCATTCCCATCTTTTTCTCTGGTGATCAGGAATTGCTGCCTAGTCTATGTCTTTACTGAAATGGTAGAAAGTTTTTACTTGTTCTCACAGCTGCTTGACATTTTCAATGCTCACTTCCATTAATGAGTCACTTACTAAAATTATCAATTTATTACTTTGAATTTTATTCTGAAATTTGCTCATTGGACCCCTGAGTGAGAGAAAGTTAAAACATGCCTCCTCCATACAAAAATGTTGGAAAACCCTCATCTAAATGTACCAGAATATTAGAAGTGGTGATGGGCCTATGTGCCACATCAATTGCATGCTGCAGTGAATGGCTTGAATTTTGGCTATCACCAGCCACTGCCCCTTGCATTTGGATAAAGATAAAGACAATGTATTGCAGAAATTTTAAAACAACCTTCAAAACATTTTTGTCTCACAACGCATTGG
The DNA here is from genome assembly GCF_021869965.1 of Rhincodon typus. Classification (NCBI taxonomy): domain Eukaryota; kingdom Metazoa; phylum Chordata; class Chondrichthyes; order Orectolobiformes; family Rhincodontidae; genus Rhincodon; species Rhincodon typus. Next base: position 21,379,419 of record NC_063350.1, on the reverse strand, counting down.
CAATTTTTATTCTGAAGGTGATTATTGTTGTTCTGGAAGAAGAATTTTAGCTAAAGCTAAAACTCCCTTTTCCCTCTAATGGCCTCAGCCTCAGTCAGTCAATCACATTGGTAACTTGGCTCCCTGAGCTTGTTTTCTGTAACAGTCCTATTAAAATGAGGAAAAAGGGAACATCTCTCAAAATTCAGCAAAACCAATCCTCTCTTCTGCTGACACAGGCTTGTCCATATTATTATTGGACATAGCCCTTGTTTTGCAATGCCGCAGGATCTAGGAATTTGTTTTGTTTGCTTTTCTAAATTAAATATCCAGGATTCGTATCTGGATCAGTGTGCTTTGTGTTGATGGATGCATTTTCACATATAATGCTGAATTGCTTCCAGCTCGTTATAATGCTGCCAATAGTTCTTCATTTCTGCTGACTGTACTGTCTACATCTTGGGAAGTTAACTTGATATTTTCAAACATTTTGGGCAATATCCATGAGTAGCATTGAGTGAATTCTTCAAGGTTTAGTAAGTTAAGTAATAAAAGAAAGGATCATTGAATTATGATATCCCAATATGTCAAAGTCATATTTTTGACATATGTATTGACAATGAAAATATACTTTTTTAAATGATTCCTTTGTTACCAATTTAAAATGCTCTTAAAATACTCGAATATTTGTAAGCCGATTTAGAATGTGTTGAGATCAAAGAAATTGCATCTTAGCAATAATCCTTATTGAATGATCTCCTAGAACTAAATCACTATCAATTAAAACCGGAATTTGAAATGGAGTGAAAAGGATAAAAGAAAAGCATTCTTTCAAGACATCAAACTGTTGGTTTGCCACTTTTAAAATAACATTTCCAAATTTTAAAGGAAGCTTAAATCGTAAAGATTGAATACTTCCAACTATTTTTTTTGTTGAAATTATGTGAATCTGCTTCTGCAAACTCCTACTCTATAAATTATACATCACATTGGGGCCAAAGATTCAAATACTTCAAACAGGTGTGTTATGCTTTGTTGTACCCTGTCTCAGCAGTAGGGAGCCATCACAGCCAAGCCAACCATGGTAACTGCATGGAAACATCTGAACCATGGCATAAAACAAAACTATACAACAATTAATGCTCAGTTCGTGAGGAGGTAAGTTAACTCAAGGCAAATTTATGGAAACATAAATGTCACTATGGCGGACACTTTCAATCAGGCAGAGGAAAAAATAGCAATTGGGGTTTATTATAGCTATGCAAGGAGGAGTTGTTACTTTGAGACTACATATGGTAAGTTAAAATGAAGAGTGATTGTAAAGAATTTAGGATATTCTAAATCAGCATAGATAGAGTGCAAGGGAGCTATTATAAGGGCATATAGCCAAAGAAAGCTCATAGGACTGGGGCAGTGCAGGATAGAGAAATGATTAGCTTTGAACATGGAATCTGATAAAAATGGATGAAAAATTTTACATTAAAGTGAACAAAATGAGTGATACATTAATCAGCTGATTACATTCATGGATAAATGACCATATACTAAAACAGTCATCTGCTTAAAATGGTGAGATCATGAGTGGAATTTTTCAGTCTGAACTTTAAGTATAACATCAGGTGTCTTAGAGGTCATTGCTTCTGCCAAAACCTGGAATGATTTTGCGCGTGATTGCCCATTTTTCAGTTTATTATTTATGCATGCGAGCTATTAGACAAGTTGAATGACAAATCTGTGGCATATGTTGTGGTGAGTCAGCAGGAAGTTCTCATCCTTGTGGGGGCTTACTGGGATGAAAACCTCCAGGCACTAAATTCAAAGACCACAAAGCCAGACCTTTACTCACTGCAAGCCAGCAGCATCGCTGGAGCCTGTGTTAATTATCCTTACCCATTCTAGTGATGTGTCAGACCAGACAACAACTGAACCTGTGATTTAGTGACACCTTGATTGGGGTCCTAGTCCAGGCCATCCATGAAAGATGGAAGTTGCTTTACCCCAGTGATGGAAGCAGGAAACCTTCCCGCCAGACCCAGAGAGCTTGGGCTGATGTTGTAGTATAGGTCAGTGCCAGTGACCCATAGAAAAGAACCTAGACCCAATGCAGAAAGAGCATGATTAATTTCCTGCACTCTGCCAGGGCAATGACACTATCTTTTCACTGCAAGCTTACACTTATGGGAGCATCATTCGAGCTAACTGTGCCACTGCACAGACACATCACAGAATGATATGCTGTAAGCCTCAGAACCACATGGATGATGTGGAGTGAGGCGGACAGCCACTTCACACTGTCAATACTTTAACACTTGTCAGGCAGTGTGTTTATCAATTATACACTGAAGTGGGCTTAGGTCTTCACATAGCTGTGCATGCTGATAAAACATGTATATAATTGTTGCCATCACACTCGATCCTTCTTTTCTGTTTGCAGAATAAGATGTCCCATAACAGGATGGAATTGGCCCAGACCAATGGAAAAGGTGCTAGATGTTTCAATCCTCACCCATTTTATATAACAGGCACAGTGCTAGCAGTAGAAGACTATCACTGTTCCCACATGATGGGAAGACAGGGATGCTACAAGAAACTAGTGAGGAAACCTATGGTTCTTATATGCACAGGCCATGTCAGACTGTGTGTTTTCAGCAATGAATAGTTTCTCTTCTCTATTACAATTACTAGTGACCACCAGAAAAGTAGAAAGCACAAGATGCCACAAGCTCCATAACTAGTACCACTACCACCTGACTCCCAAGCTAGGAGTTCATTTGGAACCATCCACCAACGCACAGACATTCACCTCAGTTGGTCCACAATCTGGAATAGATTAAAGGAGATATTTCTGACAGGTCCAAAGCCAATGGAGAAGGCAACACCCAATGTATCTGATTCAAAGAACAGGTACCTGCTTAGTAACATGTAGACTGTGCGCCTTTGTACTTGGCTGTAAGTGATATGAACAGGTGAGGTGATGCCAAATGCCCTCACCAGATTAAGGCAAAAAAAAGTGGAGGAAGCTATCCAAGTTTTTTCTGCTGTCATGGCCCTGGCATGCACGAGCTTCGCTCTGTCCACGGAAGGGGTAGCAACCTCAACAATGGAGCCTCCAAGACCCAGATCCAGCAGGACACTCAGTGGCTATCGGATATACATTCAGACCTGTACTCCTTCAATGTAGCATGGGTGCAAAACATTACAAGATGAGGGGGACAAGGAACATCAACCATGCAAAATAGAAGCAAAAATACTGCTGATGCTGGAAATCTGAAATATAAAACAGAAAAGTAGTGGAGAAACCCACCTTATCCGGCAGCATCTGTGGAAAGAGAAACAGAGTTACCATTGAGTCTGATATGTTCATCTTCGAAACTAATGGGAGTGCTGGAAAATGTTTTAATGCTGTTGACAGAGTGGATGAGGAGCAAGTAGAACAGATGGTGAGACTGCCCAGAGCAAAAGACAAAGGGAGTACTAACGTTGCTAAAAAGATGGAAGATGCAAAATTGGTTTAACTGATGGGAATCTGAAGGAGAAAATGCCTGAGATCAAAGCCAACAACATACAGATGGGGATGGGGGAGTAGGCTGTAACCAAAGTGGAGTACAGTTCATGCTCTGAAGTTGTTGAATCTGTTGAGTCTTTGAGGGTGTAAAGTGCCTAAATGGAAGATGAGGTGTTGTTCCTTCAGTCTGGATTTCATTGGAACTCTGCAGCAGGCTCAAAATGGAAATTTTAGCATGGGAACCAGATGGTTTATAGAAATAGCAAGCAATTGGAAAGCTGGAGTCATTCTTACAGACAGACTAGAGATGTTCTTAAAATCATCCAAACTTATTTAATCTCACCATTATAAATACAAGACTGTTGTGAGCAGTGGATTCGATTGAAAGAAGTAGGGGTATAATATTGCTTCACCTGCAAAGTGCATTTGGGGCCTTGGCCAGTGAGAAAGGAGTACGTGTAAAAGCAAGTGTTACTTATCTGTGACTTACTGAGAAGGTGCTAAGGGGTTGATAGAAGAATGGACTAAAAGTCACTATAGCCCTACCACACTGCTTTCCTCATTACAGGAATGAATGATGGTGGCTTAATCTGAGGTTTACCATACCTCAGGTGAGGGGAAAAGGTCAAGCCCAGCCAGTGTGGGAATTGAGCATATGCAATTGGCATCACAAACCAGCTATCCAGTCCATTGAGCTAACCAACCCTCTCAGAGTAGACGAGAGTTTCAAGGAGAGAACAACCCCCATTGAATGCTAACAGAGGAGGGGGAGGGAAGAGAGATAACAAGGTGTAGAGCTGGATGAACACATCAGGCCAAGCAGCATTAGAGGAGCAGGAAGGCTAACGTTTCGGGCCTGGACCCTTCTTCAGAAAAAGATGTGTTTAGTCATGGTATCCTGTTGGAGGTGGTGGAAATGGCAGAGTATGATCCTTTGTATGTGGAGACTGTTGGTGTGAAAATAAGGACAGGGAGAACCATAGTGTTCTGGGAAGGATAGGAAAGAAAGAGCTGTCAGACTTGTGGGAAATGGGTTAGACATTGCTATGAGTCCTATTGAGCACAGTGCAGAGGGTATCCCAGGTTGAGGGAAAAAGAGACACCTTGGTATCAGGTAGTATCATCAGATCAAATATGATGCAGATGGAGAAAGTTAATGAATAATAAGACCTCAGTTTGTCCATGTACTTGCATGCTTCGAATTGTTTTATTTCAATATTCTGAAATACAAGCAAAGATTTTATTTAAAACAATAGGAAAAAATGTAATGGTTCTCAATCAATGAAATATGTCACACAACAAGCAGCCTCCCAGCCAGCTGGATTCTAAAACATTCAAAAGCAAACATGTGTAGTTCATTCCATCATCCTGGAATTGGTTTGATACAAGGTTGACATTGTCTGTCCATCTTGTCAGTCCGTGCCCTGACTTCTTCCTTTCTATCAGAGACTTTGAGGGCCATTTTGGGATCTTCACATCCCCCTTGCTCATTGGAGGGTACTTTTTGCCCCTATATCTCTTCCTCCCGCTTTGTTGAATAAAGTTGCAGAGGGTGCAGCACACTACAAGGATGATGGAGGTCACTGTCTCTGGTTTGTATCACAGTACACTGGCTGAGCAGCCCAGGCATTGGAATAATCTCATTTTCAGAAGTCCTGTTGACTGCTCAACAATAGCCCTTGTGGATGCACAGGCCGTATTGTACCTTTCCTCAGGTGGATTGGAAGATTCCAAATGGGCATCATCTTGAGGAGGTAGCCGTCATTTCTGAGCAGCCAGGCTTGGTACGGCAGGGCAGTAAAACCTTCAGCCACCCATGAGTGCACACACAGCTGCTCTTCCAGAAGCTGGCAAAAGTAAGCAATATCTGGAAGTATCTTTGGCATTGCCACTACATTGGAGATAGTCATAGCAACATCTGTAGGTTCAATTACTGAGCATTGCAGATGCCCCTTATTGCCCTGGACATTGCACCTCTGCAGGTTCTGCCACTGCTGCTCTTGCATCCTACAGTGTTAGTTTCTCCTCGGCTCCAAGATAGGCAGAAGAATGGCAGGGTCAGTCTGTGCCAATATGCTGACTGTTTCATGAGATCTGAAGACAGTAACGTAATGCAAATAATCATCCTGTTCTGAGACATTTGTCCTAAAGCATTTTCCATGATATCTCCTCCTCAATAAGCATGCTCACCATGGAAACTGTCATCATGGGTGGCTTCGGTGGACAACTCCTTGTGAGCAAACTTCAAGTGCCTTGAAACAGTACACATTGGCTAGGGGAGCTCAATCACTTTGTTGAACTTTCCTAACACAATAGTCAACTTCCCTTCAGGGAGGTTCCTACAGGACCATTTTAATCTTGCCTTAGCATGATAGAGCTATGAGCAGAACCCTTCCAATATCTCCCACTTTACCTCTAATCTTCTCCACCTTTGCCCTTCTGTGGTAGGAGCTTCTAGCTGAGATTCTAGAACTTGAAGTCCTTGTGATGGGGAGCCTACACTAAACAAACACTTTACAAATTGAAAGCATTTCCTATTCTCCATGTTCGGACACAATAAGTTATTATAGAGTCATAGAGTTACATAAGCAAGGAAACAGACCTTTCAGTCCAACTCGTCCATGCTGACCAGGTATTCTAAACTTATCTAGTCCAATTGCCAGCATTTAGTCTATATGCCTCCCAACCCTTCCTATTCATGTACCCATCCAGATGCCTTTTAAATGTTGTAATTGCACCTGCCTCCCGCCACTTCCTCTGGCAGCTCGTTTCATACACTCACCATCCTCTGCGTGAAAATGTTGCCCTTTAGGTCCCTTTTAAACTTTTCCCCTCTCAACTTAAACGTATGCCCTATAGTTTTGGACTCCCATACTCTGGGTGATGACAATATACGGTGTCTCCCTCACTTCAAGGGATCTGATTCGAATGCAGCACCATGACTTCTGGGAATGTGCTGGTTGTTTGGGAACAGAACACAGCTAATCCTGATTCCCATCTACTGGATTTAGGATTAATTGGGGGGCCCTTCAGTTGGCCAGAACTCTAAATTTTAATACTACCCACCCCAAAAAAATCCTCCTCACAGTTTTGGTGTAACCTTTTTGAAAGTAAAACAGATTTTGGAAATCTGATTTAAAATAGGTAGATTAAGTTGCACTTGATTTGAGATGGGTAGATTAAGTTGTACTTTGAATGAATATGTTCAACCTTCCTCAACCAAAATCCTGCCCAATTGCCCTTTAATCCTCATCAGCCCGGTAACCCTGCAACCTTTCACTGTTTCAGCCAATCCTTTCCATATGATTAGCTTCCCTATTCATGCCCCTCAGTCCATGCAATTCAGGCTCCAATACCCCTCCCAACTCTCAACCCTCCCATGTTAGAGGCCACTCATGACACTACATTTTCTGCCATCCAAACCCCCATGAAACCAACCTTGACATACCATCTGTCACGCTACACTATCCATCTCTGTCACCAGTGACTGAAAACCTACTTTCCATGATCCAATTTCACTAGACACATTCAAGGACGCAAGCTTTCCGCAACAGGGACAACGATCTGGACAGCCATCATCCCACAGCTTTCCCTGTCTTGAAATTATCCCAATCTCCCCAGGTTAAGACACAGTCCCCCTTTCCATCCCCTGAACAGACAATGCCCCATCATTTCCAACTCCTTAGCCATTTCAGCTTTAATGTGCCCTTCAGATGTAACCTGCCTCCTTCCCTTCGATGTTTCGAGTATACTTGGAAAGCTTACATTACAGCTCAACTCAATACGATACAACCATGATTTAAAGCTATATCACGAAAAGGCCAAGCAGCAAATATTTAGTCTAAAGTCCAGAGAGAGTAAAGAGCACGAGGTACATTAAAAAAAAGAACTGCAGCTGCTGGAAATCTGAAGAAACGAAAACAGAAACTTGTGGAGAGAAAGCAGAGATAAATTTTCAGGTCTGGTTCTGAAAAAAGTCACTGTTGCATATGGTTATCTGTCTGAAATGACAGCTTTCTTGATTGGGCAGAACATAATTGAGAAGGTGCACTTAATTTCAGCTAGTTATGTTTTTATAAGTGGCTAATGCATGTAGTTAGGCTTCTCAATATCTGAAAGGTCACAAAGTTTGACATGCCTTTTGAGGTCAGAGATCTTAATTGCAAAGCTTTCCCAGAATGGTAAGAATTTGAATTTTTTTTCTCTGCTTGCTGAATTAAGTTTACCCTCCTGCCATTCTTCTTGCTTCCTCTGGGATCAGATATCTTTAGCCTTCAACTAAAGAACCTAATCATTGCAAGTTGCCAGTTTCTAACAATTGCCCTTTAATATTTAAAGGTTAGCACCAGTTGAAAAAGTCAATGTTATCAATGCTTTAAAATTAAAATTGATGCTCAGCTGAACTTCTTGTTGGTGCAATATTTCTCGACACAAGAGTATTGCCAGCAGTTGCAGATTGTGATTTATTTTTCTTTAAATAAATAAATGCACTGCTATGAATTAACCCATCAATGGGGTTTTATCACTGTTCCATAAAGTTACTTGGCCATGGTTAACTGCAACTCAAAACTTTATTTACCCTCAGTCAACTTACTTCAATGAAAATTAGCCTGTAGGGTGAATCTGGGCCTAACAAAGTAATTTAATGCTGAATTATAACATGGTTGAAGTTAAGAATTATTCCTGTTCTGCAGCTGCTTATAATTATTTTTGAAAATGTCTTAAAAAGTTAAATATTTGGGAGTGAAATCAGCATACAGTAATGACAATATTGAAAGCCTGAAAGCTTTCTCAGCTTCTAACTTGCATACTGCAGTGTCGGTTTTGAATATGTACCAGCAATGATGCCAATATTGCTATTTACATTGGACACTGAACTGAGGTTGTCCCAGTGATTCATACCTTTACCCTCTTCAATTTCAATTTTACTAACATTTTCATGCCAACCTCCTAATGTCTCCTTTCATAACCATCAACTCACTGACCGAAATGTATTCCACTTGCTTGAGTCACTCCATTGACTCCTAATTTCCCAAAGGTTTAAATTTAAAATATTTATACTTGTCTTTAGATCCTTCCACGTCCTTGCCAAATCCAACTTCGTGACCTTCTTAGAGATAGTAAGAACTGCCGATGCTGGAGTCAGAGTCTAAAACAGCGTGGAGCTGCAGGAACACAGCAGGCCAGGCAGCATCAGAGGAGCAGGAAAGATGACATTTCGGGTGGGGACCTTCTTGTAGTATTATGAAACATGCAAATGATGTAACTCAGAATAATATTCTTACGTCAGAAAAAGAAACCAGAGTAGAGAAAGAAGTAGTTTGTAAAGGGGGTAGGCCTTACATACTGTACTAATGAGCTGGATTCAGTAGCCTGCAATGTATCGATGTAAACATGGAATGCTATAGTGTTAAAAAGAGTCTTTCTCAACTATGAGAATGAACCAGGGATGCTTGAGACCAAGAGGACTGGTCACTTAGTAATCTAAAAGCCTCAAAGAGTGAATGTGTAGGCACACATAGCCCAGAGTTATTCACAAGAAGTATCTAAAAATGCTGACAGCAAAGTTCAAATAAAGCGTGGTGGCAGCAAGGGGACTTTCAAAAGCCAGGATCTGAAGCTGAATCACAATCCACGAGGCACAGCAGGTAAGTGGGAAAAGTCCAAAGGCCAGGAAAGAACCTTGAAATACTCTGAATGCAAAGCAGAAAAAGGGGCAACATTCTTTTGGCAAGTAAAGAATCTTGGAAGAGAACAGAAGACAAAAGAGTGGGAAAAATCTGGAAACACATAAGGAAATGCAGAAGAGATAACAAGGTGTAGGGCTGGATGAACACAGCAGGCCAAGCAGCATCAGAGGAGCAGGATTGCTGACATTTCAGGTCTGGACCCTTCAGAAAAGGCTTTGAGACCAAATCAGTTCAATGGAAAGTACAGTGAATTGGACGACTTTGAGTAAAAGATTTAAAAATCCAAATATTCACTCGGGTCAGTGCAGCACTGTAACTGGTCTGGATGATAACCCTTTTTAAGACATATTGCCATTGGTACAGCCATTCAAAAATGTGGAGGCCCCATAACAAGGCCAGAACTAGGTGCTCTGGATGTAGCGGTTCAGCACTGCAGAACTGCATCAAGCCTTCATGCAAAAGAGCAGTGATATCAAGTCAGTGTGTTTTGTTATGTTGTAAGTCCAATACCAGATCACATTCTGGTGAGACAAAGTGTGAAAGAAAGTACTACACATTTTGAGCTGTTAATCAAGGCATTTGACACATACATTAGCCTCAGACAAAATCAAGTCATAGAAAGGGCAATGTTTACGCAACAATCTTAATGACATTGACAACTGATTGAGGCATTTTTGATAAAGTTATACCTATTGATAAGATGTTTCAGGTATGTGGCCTTAAAAGACTACATAATTGGTGATTGTATTGTACTAGGTGAGAAGAGAAATTGTCAGATTTCCTCGGTCTAATGAGGACCTCCTGTGGGACCAGGCTAATAACCTACTGAAGGTCATATTGGAGTTTTCAGAAACTGAAGAGCCAATCTGTACTCCTAAGATGGAAATACAGATAAATGTGATGGAAGATTTATATTAGACATTCAAAATTAAGGAATACAATTTCTTAAAAGTAAAACTGGAAGAATGTCAACTACGATTGAAAGAAGAAATGACAACATGGATAATATGCTGCTCAAATGGAGATCAGGGCCCAATATCTGTCTATCCCTCCAGTAACCGTTGATGATCCTTCAGACAAGGAACATCCAAACAAGTAACAAGAGTGGGCCAGAGCCTGCTCTGCCATTCAATAATATCGTGGCTGACCTAATTTCAATCTCAACTCTACATTCCTGCATACTCCAGATAATCTCAAAGTTAGATTGTAGGTCGTAAGATGGCATCATCACCCTCGCAAAAGTCTGCCAAAAGGTCAGGAATCAATATAATTGAGCAATTAGGCTGTTCAAAGACTGAGTCACTGCAACAGCACAAGCTTAATGAGTGCCTAGTTGGAGCTCAGTGCTATCAATATGAGAGATTGAGGCACTTCAAACTGCATATTGCAAACTAGTAGCACCTTTTATCACTGCAGAAACAACAAAAAAGTCCTACCGAAGGAAAATTTCCAGACAGCTGGAAATAATATGAAAAAGACCACAAAATTGAGAATGAAGAACAAAGAATGAAATCAACTTCCCCTTATAATTTCAAAATGAGTCATTAGAGATTCTGAGCCATCAACTTAAATGTGCAAGAGTTTGAAACAGAATTTAAACTCAACGCAGGTGTGTCCATTTCAACAACAGCTGGTAGCTTGCCCTTAATAAAATGAATGAATACTTTTCTGAGAGCATTAAATTCCGATCTCCAGAAGGCACAGACCTTCAGAAACAAAGAAACCATAGAGCTATGGATGCTCAAAATCAGAAGCAGAAATTGCTGGAAAAACTCAGCAGGTTTGGCAGCATTTGTGGATAGAAGAAGGGTCAGGTGACCCGAATCGTTAACTCTGCTTTCTCTCCACAGATGCTGCCAGACCTGCTGAGTTTCTCCAGCAATTTCTGTTTTTGTTACAGACCTTCAGATGTGTGATCAGTTTATCATTGAATTCAGTTAAAAAAGGCAAGATGTCAATAAGATTCTCTGTATACTGAAGAATCGGAACACTTCACAATTAAGTAGATATGCATGGGTTCATCTAAGCCTCTTAGAGAAAGTGAACACAATTCTCCAAACTGAGAGTGGAAGAGAATTTTGACAACAATTCCACAGCTATACAGAGGCTTAGGCAAATTAAAACATGAGCAAGAAAATGTGGCGAGAAGATGCTATGCCAATCACCCTCTATACGCCAAGAAAAATTCCTCCTCTTCTGTTGGGAAAGGTGAAATTCAATGAGACAACATGATAAAATCAGGGTCATACCACCATTGACAGAACTGACAAAATGGTGCTCGGGACTGGTAACATTCCAAAACCAAATCGATGTCTAAGATTGTGTGTGGTTCCCACTCAGTTTAACGAATTAGTACAAAGAAGAATCTTTTCAATTTCATCAGTCGGTGACAGTTTGACCTAATTAGCAAGAAAGAAGATCTTTGCTAAATTAAGTGCAAGCCACAGATTCTGGCAGATACACCTGGACTATTACTGATTACATTCATCACATCAATCGGACACAATGTTTTAATCCTTCTTCCTTATAGAATTTTGTCTTCACTGCTTACGTTGCCAAGAACTAGATTCTGAACAGAAATAAGGAACTATTTGCTGCATGGATGATATCCTAGTGCATGGTCAGACAGAAAGGAATGTGACCGTAACATTAGAAAAGTGTTAAGGGCAATACAAATGCAGTTCCATTTGCTGAGAAATATCATAAGACCATAAGACAAACGAGCAGAAATTAGGCCATTCAGCCCATCGAGTCTGCTCTGCCATTCAATCATGGCTGATAAGTTTCTCAACCCCGTGTAACCCTTGATCCCCTTGACAATCAACAATCTATCTATGTCCGCCTTAAATATACTCAACGACCTGGCCTCCACAGCCTTCTGTGGCAGTGAATTCCATCGATTCACCACTCTCTGGCTGAAGAAGTTTCTCCTTATCTCCGTTCTAAAAGGTCTTCCATTTACTCTAGGGCTGTGCTGTTGGATCCTAGTGTCTCCTGCCAATGGAAACATCTTCCCAACACCCACTCTGTCCAGGCCATTCAACTCACAAGAGCAATAATCGTGTTTTTGGGACATTAAAATCTATGAACAAATGTCAATGTGAATCCAAGGCCATGAGTAAATTTCCACGTTGTTGTATGCAAATAATATGCAGCACTTCTGAGGCATAGTAAAACAAATTAAGGAGATGCTACCTCTCTGTAGCCTAGGCTAATGTACCATTGTAGCCATGAATTCATCATTCACAGTTAGTACCATGAATAATCCTCATTCGGGTACAGAATGATAAAACAGCAAAGCCCAGATATTTCTGGTTGAGAGCATTAATTGAAACTGAATGTGCCAATTGAAAAGGGAACATTGGCATTAAAGATATGTAAACAATCTCATGGGATTGGGATTCCAAGTCAAAATGGACCATATGTCATCAGTAATTAGCCGTTAGTAATCATTTATACTAATGATCTATATCTTCAAGTGCGGGGAATAATTTCAATGTTTACAGATAAAATAAAACTTGGAAGCATTGTGAACTGTGAGGATGATGGTGTTGAATTTCAAAAGGATATTACCGAATTGTTGTAAGATAACAAGGTGTAGAGCTGGATGAACACAGCAGGCCAAGCAGCATCATAGGAGCAGGAAGGCTGATGTTTCGGGCCTAGACCCTTCATCAGAAATGGGGGAGGGGAAGGGGGTTCTGAAATAAATAGGGAGAGAAGGGGAGGTGGATAGAAGATGGATAGAGGAGAAGATAGGTGGAGAGGAAACAGACAGGTCGAAGAGGCGGGGATGGAGCCAGTCAAGGTGAGTGTAGGTGGGGAGGTAGGGAGGAGATAGGTCAGTCCAGGGAGGACGGACAGGTCAAGGGGGTGGAATGAGGTTAGTAGGTAGGAAATAGGGGTGCGGCTTGAGGTGGGAGGAGGGGATAGGTGGGAGGAAGAACAGGTTAGGGAGGCAGGGATGATCTGGGCTGGTTTTGGGATGCAGTAGGGGGAGGGGAGATTTTGAAGCTTGTGAAATCCACATTGATACCATTGGGCTGCAGGGTTCCCAAGCGGAATATGAGTTGCCGTTCCTGCAACCTTCGGGTGGCATCGTTGTGGCACTGCAGGAGGCCCAGGATGGACATGTCGTCTGAGGAATGGGAGGGGGAGTTGAAATGGTTCACAACTGGGAGGTGCAGTTGTTTATTGCGAACCGAGCGTAGGTGTTCTGCAATGCGGTCCCCAAGCCTCTGGTTTCCCTGATGTAGAGGAGGCCACAACGGGTACAGCGGATGTAGTATACCACATTAGCAGATGTGCAGATTAGCACATCTGCTTGATGTGGAAAGTCTTCTTGGGGCCTGGGATGGGGGTGAGGGAGGAGGTGTGGGGGCAGGTGTAGCACTTCCTGCGGTTGCAGGGAAAAGTGCCGGGTGTGGTGGGGCTGGAGGGGAGTGTGGAGCGGACAGGGAGTCACGGAGAGAGTGGTCCCTCCGGAAAGCAGACAAGGGTGGGGAGGGAAAAATGTCTTTGGTGGTGGGGTCGGATTGCAGTTGGCAGAAGAGTCGGAGGATGATGTATCGATGCGGATTTCACAAGCTTCAAAATCTCCCCTCCCACTACCGCATCCCAAAACCAGCCCAGCTCGTCCCTGCCCCGCTAACCTGTTCTTCCTCCCACCTATCCCCTCCTCCCACCTCAAGCCGCACCCCCATTTCCTACCTACTAACCTCATCCCGCCCCC